>NC_072773.1:3288832-3588832 GCF_022539595.1 Amphiprion ocellaris | reverse complement strand
TTGAGAGTGTTAAAGCTGTTCTGTGTTCTCCTCCCGTCCTCAGTGCACCCTGCATGACTCGGCCGTTTCAGCTGCAGGTGGATGCCAGTGATGTTGGGGCGGGTGCAGTGTTGTCCCAAGCTGGCCCAGATGGAGTTGAGCGTCCTGTGAGTTTCTTTTCCAGGAAGTTCAACTCGTACCAAATGAACTACTCAGTTATAGAGAAGGAGACCTTGGCTCTTATCTGGGCATTACAACATTTTGATATCTATGTGGACTCAGGGAGGCCATTGGTGGTCTACACAGATCATAACCCACTGACCTTCCTCAACTCATTGCACAGCCCAAACCGCCGACTGATGCGGTGGGTGTTGTTTCTACAGTCTTACTGTTTGGACGTCCGTCACATCAGAGGTTCCGATAATGTGGTGGCCGATGCATTGTCCCGAGCCCCTGGTTTGTGAACCGGTAGGACTGGTGGGTATGATGGTTTGGATATGATGTATAGTGGTAGATAATTTGTCAGTGTCGTAGTTGTGCAGGTTCTGGGATATGGGGAATTGATCACCAATTTAAATCAGAATTGTGAGGTTGTGTATTTGTGTTGCAGTTGTTTGAGTTTTTCAGGGGGAGCCTCGTCTTAAGGGGGGGTGTGTGTGACGACCCTCCAGCTCGCCACCGGGTGCGCCTGATCAGGAGCTGAGTGTCGCCACCTGACCGAGCCACATTTGCAATCAGTGGCTCAGCAGTACTTAATCACTCTCCTTTTCCAGTCGGGGCCTCTCGCTGACAGGAGCGTTGTGTCCGGGGAGCTCCAGTCCCTCATAGAGATCTGGCTGAGTTGGGCCTGGGCAGCCGTGGCACAGTATTTTGTTGGGCAATAAAAGCTTTGTTTTTGCATCATACAGTGGTGGTCTCAGCATCTTTGTTGCAACTGAGGAGCCGAGTTGTAACAAAATATATATATATATATATATATATATATATATATGAATTAGGGCTGGGACTTTAACGCATTAATTTCGATTAATAAATCACCACGAAAATAACGCGTTAACAATAATAACGAAATTAATTGCACCCTCCTCAGTTCCCTCATTTCTGGTAACTCTGATGAACACTCCAGCCCAGTAGGTGGCGGTAATGAACCTAAAGTCTGTTTGTAGCCATGAAGAAGAAGCACAGGAAGCACTGAGTGAAGTCAGGCACTGGTGAACAGTGAAGGAAGACGCGATTGAGCTTGTTGGACAGAAAGTTTCCTTTTAAAAATCTTCCTGATGGCAGCTTGGATAAAAGCCTGGTTGTGTGTAAATTGTACAACAAAGAGTTTTCTGATCACTGCGTCACTTCAAGCCGACGGTATCACCTCAATGTAAAACATGTTGCTGTTAGCACCAGAGCTAACGTTAGCTACGAGTCATGCTAATGGCTAACGGTGTAGCCATCCCATAATAGAGCACTTTTCTAGACAGTGCTTGAGTTTACAGAAAGTCTTAAAATGTTGAATAAAATCGCTATAATTGCACTTAGATTTGCAGTAATCTGTGAATGTAGCAGACAGATGAAAAATGCAGATAAATAGAAATGAAACATTTTTGTGGTTTAAGTTTTTACTCCGTCGAGGCTCTGCCTCCTTGGAGGAGGAATAACCTGAACAACAAAAATATCTCTTTTAATAACTTAATTATAAACTTTTTGTTTATAAAAAAATTACATAAATAAAATTGATATTCCTATAAAAAGAACCATCAAAATTCCACCATTTATCAGACCCAGAAAAGATGAAAACAGAATGAATCTCTGGATTTTCAACTTTCTGAAGCTCCTTGAACTACTTATGCTGATTTTATGTGCCATACAGTGGAAAAAACTACTAAATTCAGACTTTGTCATCAAAATCACTTTTTTCTATATGTCCCATTTTCCTTTTTTTAAAATAAATTTTAAATTATAAACACATATGTCTATTCATTGATTCAACTGTCAACCACAATTTTATTGGAATTGAAAAACTTCACTTATTGTGTCAAATATTGCTATTTGACAAAACTGCAATTATTGTGATTAATTAATTACAAAGCCTGTAATTAGATTAAATTTTTTAATCGCGTCCCACCAGTAATATATATATATATGTATATATGTATATAATGTATATAGATGCAAAATCCTAATCTTAAAAATTTAATAATCTTAAAAATAAAATGTTTAATTTAATGTGCTTTAATCTAATTTATATAAATTCAATCCCATTGAATTTAATTGAATTTAACTTAATTCGATTTAATTTAATTCAATTTATTTGTTAATTTTAATCTATTTTACCCTTTATTTACTTATTGACATATTTCTTTCACTTATTTATAATAATAATAATAATAATAATAATTACTATTACTGTTATTTTCTGTAAAGCACTTTGTAAACTCTGCTTTTAAAAACACCTGTATAAATAAAGTTACTATAAATGTATCATTACAGGTAATAGAGTCCAGCAGTCTGTTATTCTGATAAATAAAGTGGTGTAAGGATAAGAACATTAGAGTGAAGCAGCAGTATTTCCAGAGCTAAAATGTACTTTAGTTCCTTTAGTTGCTCAGAGTGACCCTGAGCTTCTTGTCCAGGTGATTTTGACCTACATGCGATCTTCTCCTCTTTGCTCAGCTGACCCCAGGGTCCTTTCTCCTTCTGCTTCAGCTTCCTGTCAGCGTCGGTCAGGACGTCTTTGTAGGCTCTGTCAGGCAGCGGGACGTCCGCCCGGTCCCAGTACATGGGCTGAGACATGTCCGCCGCCTCAGACACCTCTGGAGGACAACCATCACTTATTTACTCATTAAACCTGCTGCAGTGATCAGTTCAGTTCAATTCACTGGAAAAACTGGCACAAACACAAAAGCGTTCAGTGTGTGAAGGTGTGCGATGGTGCAATGGCGCCACCTGCTGCCTGGAAACACAACGATGGTCAGAATAATATTAGAAAACACACATTTCACTGAAATACTGATGATTATTATATTTAACTTCACCTGATGGATTTAAGTAGGACTGTCAGACATTCCAGCAAGAAAGAAACGTTCCCTTAATGTTACCTGCAAGTTCTAAAGGTGTTCTAAGGAAAACATTTTAATCCAATGTTTAAAGAACGTTTTAAGGATATTTATCATTTCTAGTAATGTTCCTGTGAGGTTAAAAGTGAACTACGACAGAACGTTTTAACATTCAGAGGATGTTTGGAGGATGTTGTCAGATTATGTTCCACGATAATTAAAGAACGTTCTCAATCAAATGTTCAGAAAATGTTTTAAGAACATTTTTAGATGTCTTTAGAGAACTTTCAAGTTACATTGTGAAAGATAAAAGACAGCATACCACTGAAGACATTATTAGAACTTTGCAGAACTTTCTCAGAATGTTTTTAAAACACAAAATATCCTGCTGGGTTGAGCTAGCAGGGAACATTCCCACAACATTAACTAAAAGTTCTAAGAATGTTTGACAGAGAACATTTTAATCTGATGTTCAAAGAACGTTGAAAGGATATTTATTATTTCTACTAATGTTCCTGTGAGGTTAAAAGTGAACTAAGACAGAACGTTTAACATTCAGAGGATGTTTGGAGGATGTTATCAGATTATGTTCTATGATAACGAAACAAGAACGTTCTCAAACCAACATTCAGAAAATGTTCTCCAGATGTTATCAAGGCCTCAGAAGACAGAATGTGTTTTCAGAAAATGTTCCTATACTTCAAAATATTAACAAAGGTGGAACATTTTACCTGCAATGTTCTGAGGACGTTCTGGGGATGTTGCTGTTGAGAACATTCTTCTATAAAACATTCTCACAATGTTAAATGACAACAAAGGAAGGACGTTCTCTATGCAACATTTGTAAAATGAACATATTTAGAGCATCCTGCCTTTAAGAAGAACATTCTGAGAACTAAAAGAAAATTTCCTGCAGAAAACTTGACTAGAACTTTGCAGAACTATTAGAACAAAAATATTCTAGCTGGGCTCATCAATCAGGGAACGTTCCCACAACACTGTCATGTTATGTACAAGTTCTAATAATGTTCTAAAGAAAACATTTGAGTCTAATCTAATCTTTAATCGCTATCTCATTTTATTCTTTATAAAATGTTCCTGTAATGTGATATATAAAAAAATGGAACATTTCATCTGCAATGTTCTGAGGATGTTTTGGGAATGGTGATGTTAACGTTCTTCTATTCTGTTGAAGAATATTTTTAGAACATCTTTAGAGAACTTTCTTTGCCTTTAACAAGAACATTCTGAGAACTAAAAAAATTTCTGCTAAAAACATTAATAGAACTTTGCAGAACTGTCTTAAAACGTTTTCAGAACAAAATAAATTCCAGCTGGGTGAACTTTTTGCTAAAGGTAAGTTAAAAACACCTCAGATTCCTCCACAGAAAAACAGCTGAAAGTTCGACCCGGTTCTTTAAAAAATGTTTGATAAAGGTTCCAGCTCTTCGCTCTTTCACAGGTTCTCCTGTGAAGGAACAGGTTTAAATAAAGAGAACGTGACGGTACCGTGACTCGCCATCCTGACGCTGCTGCTGGTTAAAGTTGCCTGTCTGGTCAGGAGGCTTCCAACCCGGCCGGAGGTCAAACGCAGCATCTGGAGAAACAAGACAAGTTTAGTTCTACCACCTCATGTGTGTTCTCCATTTTATAAAGTACACACCGTTATTAGTACTTTACAGACACACAGTCATGTACAGAGGAAACACTGAACTCAACAGGATTATTCCGTCTGAAATCATCAAACCTTTAGAACGGTTTCTGATGAACCATCTCTGAATTACGGATATTTGTGAAGTCAGTTTGAAGTTGATTAAAACTTTATTTGTCAAACCTCAATGACGAATCAAAGATGACTTCTATGAAACGTTCCGAGAAAGTCCTGCTAAGTTCTAGCAGGACGTTTTCTTCTAGTTCCTACAATGTTCTTCTTAAAAGCAAGATAACTGAAGACGTTCTCAAAATGTTTGGTGATAACGTTGTTACACTGTTCTGCCCTAACGTTCTTCTTCTGTTGTCATGTAGCTTTGTGGAATATTTTATAGATTCTATAGTAAGTTCCTTCAACTACGTCTCCATTAAATTACAGGAACATCTTATAAAGAGCGTTCTGGTGTCTAAGGTTGTCTTGAAAACATTTTCTGAATGTTGGTTTCAGAACGTTCTTTCTTTGTTGTCATTTTGGAGACATCTTAGAGAAGAACGTTCTATAAAGTGTTCTCACAACAAAAAGAAAAAATGCTCCACCTTTGACATGTCACATTAAAGGAACGTTATTAAATGTTCTGTATTAAAATGTTCCATCATCTGAAGAACTTTCTGCAATGTGCTCCCTTTCTTCGGAACATTATTAGAACTTGTAGGTAATGTTGTGGAAACGTTCCGTGTTGTTTGGTTGCTCTTTGACCCAGATACAACTTTTTTGTTTCTACAAACATTCTGAGAAAGTTCTGCAAAATATTTTCAGTCAGACGTTTTCCTAAAGTTCCTTAAAGATGCTCTAAAAATATTAATAATAAGACAGTTTTCCACATGTTGCATTGAGAACGTCCTTCCTTTGTTAACATTGAGGGAACGTTTTATAGAAGAATGTTCTCAACAGCAACATCCCAAAACATCCTCAGAACATTGCAGGTAAAATGTTCCACTTTTGTTAATATTTTAAATTAAAGAAACGTTTTATAAAAACACATTCTGTCTTCTGAGGCCTCAATAATATCTTGAGAACATTTTCTGAATGTTGGTTTGAAAACGTTCTTCTTTAGTTATCGTGGAACATAATCTGACAACATCTTCCAAACATCCTCTGAATGTTGTCGTTAGAACATTATATTGACTTTAGAGGAAACATTACTGGGAAATTAAAATATTCTTAAAACGTTCTTTATATTATAACTTGTAGGTAATGTTCTCTAATATTGTGGGAACGTTCTCGTTGAACATGAACAGGAGCTTCCTCTTATGTGGACCAACTATTGAAACAAAGAGTTGAGTTTTACATTCTTCAAATCATAGTTTTATCATATTTCTAAGTAACAGTTTTATTTTTGTGGACAGCTGTTAATGCAATATTATTTTACCACTAAATAAATCTGATTTTATTTAACACTTTAATGCACAGCAACCTCATTTACAACCAACAGTTCATTAAAAAGAGACAATAAAAGACTACGAGGCAGTTTGAATCATTTTATGACTCTTTCTAAACATCTATTGCCCATTATATTTTATTCTGCAGCATTTAATTGGTCGTTTGTTCTGTTTTAAACACTAATGTCTCCGTTTGTTGTTGTTCATAAGAGTGAATCTCATTACGGCGTCTGGATGGAAGTTAATTCCTTCTTGACCGTCTGGTCGCCTCATTATCTGCTGCTAACACCAGAGAAAAGAAACAAGTCCAGGCTGGGATGATGATGGTAGAGACATGAACGGAGCAAATAGCAACGAATGTTCCCTCAACGCTGGCTAACGTTATCTACAAGTTCTAAGAATGTTTGAGAGAAAACATTTTAATCTGATGTTCAAAGAACGTTTTAAGGATATTTATCATTTCTAATAATGTTCCTGTAAGGTTAAAAGTGAACTAATACGGAACATTTTAACATTCAGAGGATGTTTGGAGGATGTTGTCAGATTATGTTCCACGATAACTAAAGAAGAACGTTCTCAATCAAATGTTCAGAAAATGTTCTCCAGATGTTATCGAGGCCTCAGAAGACAGAACGTGTTTTTATAAAACCTTCCTGTCATTTAAAACATAAATAAAGGTGGAACATTTTTCCTGCAATGTTCTGTGGACGTTTTGGGGATGTTGTTGTTGAGAACGTTCTTCTACCAGCAAGCAGGGAATGTTTCAGCAACACTGGCTAATTTTAACTTCAGATTCAGGGAACTAAAAGAAAACTTCCTGCAGCAAACTTGACTAGAACTTTGCAGAACCTTCTTAGAACATTTCAGAACAAAAACAATTCTAGCTGGGCCCATCAATCAGGGAACATTCCCACAACATTGTCTAACGTTACGTACAAGTTCTAATAATGTTCTAAAGAAAACATTTTAATGTAATCTAATCTTTAATCTCTAACTGCTTTTAATCTTAAATTGAACATTTCTCCTGCAATGTTCTGAGGATGTTTTGGGGATGTTTGTGTTGAGAACGTTCTTCTATAAAACGTTCCCACAATGCTACATGAACGCAAAAGAAGGACGTTCTCAATGCAACCTTGAACTTTATTCTGTCTTGAAGAAGAAAATTCTGGGAACTAACATAAAACTTCCTGCTAAAAGCATCACTAGAACTTTGCAGAACTTCCTCTGAATGTTTTTAGAACAAAAGAATTAAAGCTGGATCTTCCAAAAACAGAAATTCAGAGAGCTACAGGTGTTTTATTTTACAGCTACAGACCAGAACGATCACTTCAGAGAGAAAACGTTAGGGATTATTTGAACTTTTTCCAGCAGCTGTTTAACTGATTCTACCCTGAAGCCTGAATGTCCTCCTAGATGTCCTCAGTAGTGTGGTGTAAAAGTGAAACTGGTCCTCACAGGAGTACCAACACACCCACACAGAGACACACACAGCCACTGAAAATGGCGGAAATTGGCTGAGAGTCAATTTAAGCGTCCGAGCTGACCTTCTGATCGGGACACAGGTGGAAAAAAACACCAGATTCAAACAGGAAAACCTCGCTGCATGAGAAAACTCCCAACAGAAACCAGTATTTATGCCTCTCATTAGTAGCTTTTTATTCCTGCGTGGAAAAAACTGCCCAGCTTTGCATGGAGATATAGTATTAAACTACAGGTAGTGCTGCTTCGACCCACTTTAGAGCCTTTTTTCAGCTTCACACGCTCCAAAGTCGAGCATTTCTAGAAATCTCAGAGCTCAATCTGTCTTTTCCTGCACGTCCGCCACTCTGCAGCCTCCTGTGGGATCAGAAGGAGGAGGCTGGTGGTCCCTTTTCCTTTTATATCCTCCCTCCGACGACAAACTACAGCCTGTTTATTTGTGCGAATACTCACCATGAGATTGGAGGAAGCAAAAGTCTTGAAAGAGAGGAAAAAAGGGAGAGTTTGGGCCTTGGTTCCCAGGTTCGTCTCGGCTCTTATCTCCACATAACAGTGAGCAGGAACCAACTGGTGGGCGGTGAGAAGGAGGCTGGATGGGAGGGAGACGGACCAAACTAGTGCAAGTAAACAGTCGAGGGGAGCATGTGATAGGACTGGCAGCCAGGCAGAGTGGGCCGAGTTTGGATCGCAGCGGAAAGAGGCGACACAAGGACTCTTTCTCTGACTTCTGCTTCACCGTCTGCAGCTTTCACTTCAGCAGAGGTCACACGAGGACACGGAGGCGAGATTCTAGAGCAGGATGTGGGAAAGAAAGTGAAAAAAAGGCCCACATTTGAACCTCCGACTTGACTTGGCAGCGGGCCACTGTTATCCCATAGCAGCCTGGCAGTGAACCCCGCATGTGGTCCAACCGTCAGCTGCTGGGATCGAGGTCGAGTTAGGACACATTTATTCTAAGCAGACTCATTCATAGAAGCCCAACACACAGAAGCTCAGGTAGAATCTACACGCTCCTATTTATAGCACTTTACTACACTTTGAACCAGCCAAAACTGCACAAAATGAAGCTCAGACTTAGTTTTAATGCAGTAAAAAGAGGTAGTCAGGTGGTTGTGTTTCATTGTTCCGCCCTCATGTTTTGTTCTATAACCCTGAGGATACGTGCTGCAGGAAACCAGAGCAAAGTTCACCACAGATCATGAATTATTGTCTAGTTTATGTTCCTTTATGCTCCATATAAACATAGAAGTTCTCTATCAGAACACCACTGCAGTCATTTTTAACCTGCAGGGCTGGAAAGTAAAAATATGTCGACCTAGAAACAGTTTTACAGCAAGAATATGGGTAAAGGAAATATGCAGTCAACACTCGAGTCGGCCCCAGCTAGAATTTTTTGGTTTTAAAAACGTTCTCAGAAAGTTCTGCAAAGTTATCGTGATGTTTTTAACGTCAACTTTTCTTTAAAGTCTCAGAAAGTTTCTCTTAAAGGCAGAATAAAGTTCTCTAAAGACGCCCCAAGTGTTTTTCAAGCATTTTCCAAATGTTGCATTGAGAACGTCCTTCCTCTGTCATCATGTAACATTGTGGGGACGTTTTATAGAAGAACGTTCTCACCAGCAACGTCCCCAAATCATCCTCAGAACATTGCAGGTAAAATGTTCCACCTTTGTTCAGATTCAACTACAGGAATGTTTTATAAAAAAAATCATCTGAGGCCTCGATAACATCTGGAAAATGTTTTCTGAATGTTGTTGTAACCGGGGTGAAAACTGAGGTTGAAATACATTTTTCCACTCGATTTTAGTTTTTCCCACATTTTCCCTGCCCCTGAATGCCTCATGACATGTGACCAGGTCACATGACAGCAATCATCCAATCGGTGACTTCACTAGCCCTATATAAGCTGCTCTGACTCCACTCTCCTCAGTTGTGTGGGAGAGGAGCCAGAGATAGCAGCTGCCCAGGTCAGTTCCAACATATTGACTTTTCAAGCCTACCCATTTGCACAATTCTAAAACTACTGTTTTGTAACTTTTTGTAGAATCCAGACCTGTACTTTTGTGTTGGGACTCTACCTTGTTTTGTGCTTTTTGATCATAAGGAACTGGTGAGTTTGAATCTTCACAATTTTTGCTTGTTAGCATTAGCATGCTAATGCTAACTGCTAATGCTAACATGAGGCTCCAGTGTTACTTTGATGTATATTGTTTTGTTTTATTGATGTAAATTTAATGTTAGCATGCTAACTATTAGCATGCTAACTATTAGCATGCTAACTATTAGCATGCTAACGCTAGCATGCTAACTTGACCCGAAATGACCTTATAAGGAAATGTATCATGTCTGGCAGCGATTTTGGCTATGTGTGACTAATGCTAATGCTAGCTTAGCAATTAGCCACCAGCTAACAAAGGCCTAAAGACTGGTATTTTGATTCATCTAGGCCAGATGCCCCTGATCCCTCATGGGTTTCCTGTATCTATTCGATGGCGAGCTTCGATCCCAAGCCAGGAGGCTGAAGAAATCCCAACCCTTTGTCAACATCCCATGGTCTGGTAGGAGGCTTAGCAGCCTGCTCACTCTCCCACCTTCTCACTACTGAGCCCTTCCACATCCACCTACTCCCCCTCTGGACAGTTTGCGCTTTGGAAACTACTCCCCTCAAACAATAAAAGCCCCAAATGAACAATTGCGCTCAGTATGCGTTTGGAGCCACCCAAATGCTTGGTCGGACCTTGGGATCCATTTTGTTTTCTTTTTCTAGTTTGATTTATTGAACTTCATGAGAAACAGAAGCAATTGTATTGTTGACTGGTTGTTGTTCTTTTGATTGATTGATTAATCTGTGCACAGAAATTACTGCAGTTTGTAAATACGTTTTGCTTTATTTTGTTCACATTCTTACAATATATTTCCCCATTTAAAATCAAATTACTATCTCCTGGTCTCATTTACTGCACTGCCCTCCAGTAGCCGAATCTAATCTTCTGACAATAGCCCAGTATATATTCTCACCTAATTCAACCACATTGTAATAAGGCAAACCCTTGCTACATTGTTTTGAGAATGTTCTTCTTTTGTTATCATGGAACATAATCTGACAACATTCTCCAAACATCCTCTGAATGTTAAAACGTTCCACTTCAGTTCACTTTTAACCTCACAGGAACATTATTAGAAATGATAAATATCCTTAAAATGCTCTTTGAACATCAGATTAAAATGTTTTCTTTAGAACATTTTTAGAACTTGTAGGTAACGTCAACCATTGTTGTGGCTCCTTCCCTTCTTTCTGGAAAGTACCTGATGAGGAGTACTTGAGTAAAAGTACTTCCTTGAAACACTTGTACTGCATTATGCTTTTCCACTATTTAAATTTGCTTTTTTTTGTTCTCATGTTCTTTGTAAACATTCAACATTTGGGAAATATTTGAAGACCATTGCCTTTAAGAAAAAACATTCTGAGGAAAAGAAAGAAGAGTTCCAGAGTTCTAGCACTAGAACTTTGCAGAACTTTCTCAGGATGTTTTTAGAAGAAAACATTCCAGCTGTGACTCTCCTAAACCGAAGTCCACAGATAAACTTGTTACTGTGTTCTCTGTGGAGTGTTTTTTTTTACCATCTAACCTTCACTGAGTAAAAATCTGATTCAAACATTCCTGATCACAGCCGAGAGAAAATCTAGGGGTCGGGATTATATAAATCACATTTGGGCCTTGCTAAACGTGGATTCGATTTGTTTGGGTTTGTGTGGATTTCAACTTAATAAAACACAAAAGACCAACCAAGTACTTACTTAAAACAGTCACTACGTGTCTTTCATTAGATTCCAGACATTTCTGCTGCTTTGGTTCCATCCAGAGGTGAACATGACCTCAACGTACCCTGAAAAAAAAGGGGAAAATCAAAGTTTTTTTTTTTTTGTTGCTAAAATTTAATTAATATTCGTAACACAATGAATTTAATTTCATCTGTTCTTTAACAATTAACAGGGTGAAGACGCCCCCCTGAAGAACAAAGTCTTAAAATATGTATTCTTTGATTATAACTGTAATATGTATGCAGGAACAATTTACAGGGTAAAAAAATCACACCAGACTACATCGTTGCTATATTAAAATCAAATGTGAATTAATTTAACCTCATGAGTCCCTTTGATCAATGCAACTTATAATTCATGCAAAAGATTAACCAAATTCTCAAATATTTATGTTGTTCTAACTTCATCTGCAACATTACTATGAGATAACAAATACAGGAATCATGTTTGTTTTTACTTTTAAAAGATTTTTGTTGATTAATTTACAACTGAGGGGTCTGTAGGACAAAAATTCTAACTTTATTATTATTGCTAATTAAATTTACAGCTTAAAAATGATGTCAGATCAACAGGAATGCTTAGTCGACAGTAGCAAAGATTCAAGCTAGCTAGCGCTACAGGTAGCTAGTATAGCATATTATCATTAGCTTAAGCCAGCTAGTTAGCTAGAGCTACAGCCAGCTAATAAAATATAACATTGTTAGCTTAACATGAAGTTGGCTAGTAAATTAGTGCTACACCAAGCTAATACAGCATAACATTGCTAGCTTCACAAGTCATCTGGTTAGTTAGAGCGAAAGGAAGCCAATATAACAACATTTTTAGCTTAATACAAGGTCAGATTGTTATCTAATGCTACAGCGAGCTAACGACGTTATTATCCTAACATAAAGTTGGTTGCTTAACTAATGTTACAGCAAACTAATGTAGCATAATATGGTTAGCTTAACATGAATTCAGATAGTTAGCTAGTGTTACAGCAAGCTAATATAGCATAACATTATTAACTTCATAAAGTCGGCTAGTGAACTAGTACTATAGTAAGCTAATACAGCATAACATTATTAGCTTTATATAAAGTTGGCTAATACTACAGCAAGCTAATATAGTATAACATTATTAGGCTAAAATAAAGTCGGCTAGTTAGCTAGTGCTACGGTAACCTAATACAGCATAACATTATTAGCTCATATAGGCAGCTAATTAGCCTTTTGGACAGATACTATATCTTTTTTAACCACTGATTAGCTTTTATGCTACTGTATTAGATGATAATGAACATAATTTTTTTTAGAAATTTAACATTAATGAGGCTAAAATTTTGAATAAATTCTGTAAACTGTCACTAATTGTGTCTGATTTCAGAAAAATGTTGACAAACGAGAATTTAACTTTTGAATTTTGAAGTAGTTTTTTTTTTTTTAATGTTTGGCTCTTCAACGTTACAGGTTTTTAATGTTATATTAGGATTGACGAGTAAATTCACATTTTACTCCATCTTTGTGATTTAATGGATATTTTCATGTTTCTTTTTTTAAAATTAAATGATTAAAACTACTAAAAAATATTAAAATGCTTGGTGTAGCTGAGAACTACACCTTGCATTTTGCAACATTTGGAAAATGTTTCAGGAACATTTTTAGAGCATCTTCAGAGAGCTTTATCCTGCCTTTAAGAAGAACATTCAGGGAACTGAATTTTTAATTAATAATTTACTGTTCATTTTTGGAAAAACTAAAACAATTTGAGACTAAAGCACACATAATTATAATAATTACAGTATACATACAAAAAATACACAATAAACAACCATAAATGAAATCAATAAGAAGGAACAGAACCGTTTAAAAATCCTTAAATCAGTAAAAACATACAACAAAAGAAGATTTACTATTAACATTTAAACAAGTAAAATGAGTCAACAGGATTTAATAAATGCATATTGAGCCTTTATCAGGTTTAGTGTTTTAATTCCACATCCGTCCTCTAGAGAGCAGCAACATAAAGCTTGGAATCAGCAGGAAGAAGTTTCTGTTTGGATCCAACACAGCAGAAAATGAAAGCATTTCATAAATAACCATCACATCTTTGACAGTTGAAGCTGAACAAAGCTGTGAGTTTGTCTCACTGGATCTGGTCCAGGATAAATTTAACTGCAGTGGATATTTTGCATTTAGTTCCTGCTTTTTAGTTCATTAGAGAGTTTAATAACAGAGTTTGGGTTTCATTCCTGCTCAGAAACAGAACAACTGACCTTATTTTGAATAATAATGGTTAAATTAAACTGTCCTAAATCATCTTGGTCTTGTAGTTGTAGAGTATATCTGGTATCATTTGCAGTTATTCAGAATACAGATGGCTGACAGATTAAACTACTACTAAAGTCTTGCTCAACATGAATGCATCAGATTACATCAGATCTATGCCAAGATGTGAAAATACTCCACGAGAAAAATCCCAACAGATCCATATTTTTGTTTGTTATGCTGATGACACCCTCATGAGCTGATGCAGTGATAAATTTACAAAGAAAAAAAACACAAGACCAGGTTTATGCCTACAGCAAGTCATTTCCGAAAATGAAAAATTATGCTTATATGAAAATATATATGTTATATATGAGTAGAGTTAGAAGCGTGATGAAAAGCGGTATAACCTACAAAAAATCAAAACTGAGTATTATATAATTTCTGTAGTATTTTATAGTCTAGATTTTAGTGACAAAGTGGTCCAACCCACAACCCAAATATAGCGTTACAGTGAATGTAAAATCTAATATACAGCTATGGCCATAAAAAGACGCTAACTACACACTACCCAAATGTAGCATTATTAATGTTAGACCATTCTTAAAAACACAAAACTTTGAATCCATTTTTGTCAACAACTACAGAAAGTGTGTTAGATCACTCTGCTTCCAAACCCTTCAAGTAATAGAAAAACAACAAACTACACAGCTAAAGTCATGAAAGAAACTAACAATGTGGCTAAGTCACAGAGGAAGCTAACTACATAGCTAAAGTTATATAAAGAAGCTAACTACATAGCCAAAGTCATAGAAAGAAGCTAGCAATGCAGCTAAAGTTATAGAAAGAAGCTAACAATGCAGCTAAAGTTATAGAAAGAAGCTAGCAATGCAGCTAAAGGTATAGACCGAAACTAGCGACACAGCTAAAGTAATAGAAAACACCTAAATACATAAAAAGGCGCTAGCTACTTAGCTAAAGTCATACAAAGAAGGTATCAACACAGCTAAAGTAACTGAAAACAGGCAATTACACAGTTAAAGTTGTAGAAAGAAGCTAACTACATAGCTAAAGCCATAGAAAGAAGTTAGCAATGCAGCTAAAGCCATAGAGGGAAGCTAACAGAAAGACGTAGACAAAAGGTAGCTACACAGCTAAAGTAACTGAAAACAAGCAATTACACAGCTGAAGTTATAGAAGAAGCTAACAACACAGCTAAAGTAATAGAAAACAGCTAAAAACACAGCTATGGCCATAAAACAACTTACTGCACGGCTAAAGTCATAGAAAACAGCTAACTACAGTGTTACAGTGAATGTCAGACCATTTTTGAAAACACAAAACTTTGAACCCATTCTTCTCAAAAATTACAGAAAGTGGGTTAGACCACTCTGCTTCCAAACACTTCAAGTCATAGAAAAACAAGTAACTATACAGATTAAGTCATTAAAGAAGCGAACAATATGGTTAAGTCACAGAGGAAGCTAACAGCACAACTAAAGTTATAGACAGAAGCTAACTACACAGCTAAAGTAATAGAAAACAGCTAAATACACAGCTACGGCCATAAAAAAAACACTAACTACATAGCAAAAGTCATAGAAAGCAGCTAACTACAGCGTTACAGTGAATGTTAGAAGGTTTTTGAAAACACAAAACTTTGAACCTATTTTTCTCAAAAACTCCTTCCAAACCCTTCATATGTTCTTGAAACTATTTTAAAACTCCAGAGCTCTGGTCTACTTTTGATTTTTGTGCTGCAACTTGTCAAACCTGCTCAATCAGTAATGAATCTCCAACAAAAATATCTTTATTTTCTTGTATTTTCTAAGTATTCTGTATGTTTAGTTTTGTATTATTGTGATGTGCAGCTACATGTGGTTCAGAAAATATCACTAGTTGATCTCTGCATTATTATTATTTTTTGTTCATTTGAGCTCAAAGATGGAACTTTTCATGATGGTTTGACTTATCTTCATATTTCAACTCACCCATAATCAGGGAATATTTTATCTCCTTGTACAATATTGCAGATTCTAAGTCAATGCCATGATGAAAAATAACTGAAAATTTCAACAAGTGAGCCAACAGTCAGTTTTTTAAATATCACATTAAATATTTATACTTTATGATATGAAAGTTCCAAGCAAACCACAGATGCTTGAGCCCAAAATTTTACTAAGAACATTATGTTGGTTTTTCCGCTAATTTGTCACCGTGCTCTGTGCAACTACTTCAGTTTGGTTAAATAACTTTTACCTGCGTAGTTAAAACTATTATTATAATTCATGAATTCCAATGATACTTGAAGCTATAAATCAATTCCTTGAAGTTCACTGCCTCTCCTGTTTTTCTACATTTGTAAAGTTTAACACCAAGAGCTTTAACTTGTCGTCTTTAACAAGCTGCCTGACCAGTCTGGTTTCAGTTTTCATTCCTCTAGAAGCTTCCAGAGCAAAGAAACACAAACACCATGCTTCAGATTTTCCAGAAATACAGCCAAAACAACCTCACCGACGGCTAAAAGGCCAAATGTTGATTTCTCTGCAGACAGAAAACTCCCAAACAAGACAGCAGCTGATAGTTTAACGGACTCAGTAGGGCACGCGTCCCTGATTCATTTATGGAAATCAGATTTGGACCGTGACGCTGCAGAATCCACTGATCCTCCCAAACATCTCCTGCAGGGTTCGGCTTCACGTTGACCCCCAGCCGACCTCTGAAGTCCCAGTAGGATTGGAGACGTTTCACCGTCTCTCTGGAGGAAACCATCTGTCATCCATCCTTTGTTCAGCGTCTTTTTCTAACAATAAAGCAGCAGAAATGAGGATTGAAGGGAGGGAATCATCTTGGAGTCACTAATAAACGGGCCCAACGGCAGCTTTTCTCCAGCAGGTTCCCCATCTGACATCCTAACAAAACACACTGATACAGATTTTGATGGCAAGCGTTGCTTCGTCACATCGTTTTATAATGAATTTGGCTCAGTTTTGTCCTGCTGGAAAGTGTTTCCTAAGGGGAGAATGGGATAAGATGAGCCACGGGTTAGCTGAGCCACCTCTTGTTTCTGGGAAACCATGGAAGAAACTGAAGGGCTTGGAAGCAGAGTGGTCTGATGCACTGTGTTTTTTAGAAAAATGGGTTCAAAGTTTTGTGTTTTCAAGAATGGTCTGACATTCTTTTCTTGTTAACTATGAATTTATCCATGTAGTTAGCGTCTTTTTATGGTCATAGCTATGTATTTAGCTGTTGTTAGAAAGAAGCTAACCACATTATTTGCTTCTTTCTATGACTCTGGCTATGTAGTTAGCTTCTATCTATAACTTTAGCCATGTTGTTAGCTTCTGTTTATAACTTCAGGTGTGTAATTACCTGTTTTCAGCTACTTTTGCTTTGTTGTTAGCGTCTCTCTATGACTTTGGCTATGTAGTTAGCTTCTTTCTGGTTAGTTTAAACACAGGACACTTACGCTCCAACTTAGAGAGAAGGTAACAGCTGCATTGTTAGCTTCTTTCTATAACTTTAGCTGTGTAGTTAGCTTCCTCTGTGACTTACCCACATTGTTAGCTTCTTTAATGACTTAATCTGTATAGTTGTTTTTCTATGACTAGAAGGGTTTGGAAGCCGAGTGGTCTGACATACTTTCTGTAGTTTTTGAGAAAAATGGGTTCAAAGTCTTTGTGTGTAGTTAGCTTTTTGAAAATTTTAGTTGTGTAGTTAGCTGTTTTCTATGACTTCAGCTATGTAGTTAGCGTCTTTTTATGACCATAGCTGTGTATTTAGCTGTTTTGTATTAATTTAGCTGTGTTGTTAGCTTCTGTCTATAACTTCAGCTGTGTAATTACTTGTTTTCAGTTACTTTAGCTGTGTAGCTAGCTTTTGTCTACGTCTTTAGCTGCATTGTTAGCTTCTTTCTGTTAGCTTCCTCTGTGACTTAGCCACATTGTTAGCGTTTTTTAATGACTTCACCTGTGTAGTTAGTTGTTTTTCTATGACTTCACTTTCTGTTGTTTTTGAGGAAAATGGTTTAAAAGTTTTGTGTTTTCAAGAATGGTCTAACATTAATAACGCTATATTTTGGTTGTGTGTAGACAGCGTCTTTTATGGCCATAGCTGTGTATTTAGCTGTTTTGTATTAATTTAGCTGTGTTGTTGGCTTCTGTCTATGACTTTAGCTGCATTGTTAGCTTCTTTCAGTGACTTTGGCTATGTAGTTGGCTTCTTTCTATAACTTTAGCTGTGTAGTTTGTGTCTTTCTATAACTTTAGCTGTGTTGTTAGCTTCTGTCTATGACTTTATTCTGAAGGTTGAACCGAGTTTGGTAACTATTCCACCACAGGGGAACCACAGAGAAGAGTTGAGCTATCGACCGGGTCTAGGTATTGCTGGGGGCAATTGAGACGAGAAAATATTTGTGAAAGTCGTATTTTTAAAACGGTTTAATTTACCTCCAAACCAATTATTCCCAGCGATCCCCAACATCCTGAAGTATATGTACATTTTATTTTTAGACATTACTGTCATGCCTCCACTGTAACGACGCCTCAAATAAAAACCGGCTCACTTCACCCCACTCAGCTGACGAAGACTTAGAAGCTGTTTGTCAGTCACGAGAACCCAACAAACCCTTTAATTCCTCCAACGTGGTGAATGTAGGTCACTGAAATCTGAGGGTGTGCGGCCTCGGATCTCTCTGCTCGGTTTTATCTCCGACTTCTGCACGTCCAGGCTTGTCGCATTTCCTGCAGAACCTGTCTGGACTTTGGCACAATGTTGCACGTTTGTGTGTTTGCACGGTCGTCCATCCCTCTGCTTCCACCCTGGAGGCATTGTGCAGAAGTGGGTCATGCTCCCGTCGCTTCCCATGCTAACCTCCTCCTCCTTTCTGTCATATTCTGCTGTATCGGTGGGTTCTGTGCCGGCGCCCCCTCGCTGGCATCGCCTCAAAGAAAACACCAAAGCATGACTAAGGATGAAAGCGGCTGGTAAGCGGCTGTGATCAAGCGCTCGCTCTGCATGCATAATCCAGAATCATAATAATAATAATAGCCACATATATGGGTTACATTCCATTTTTAATCATCTGCTGCCTGCAGAACACTCGTCGGTTCATTCCATCTTTGTGCATCCTCCTGTTTTCTGACGGTTAATTGGGTTTGGGTCAGAATAAGTGGCTCCTTTCTCTGGTCACATCCTTAAGCTCCTCCTGGGGGATCCGAAGTGTTCCCAGACTGATGGAGGTGAAATCCGTCCAGAGTGTTGGACCTGATCAGAATTCCTCCACATCAAAGGAGACGGAACCACCTCACCTGACCTGCTACAGCACAACGGAGCTGAAGTTCTACTCAGAGCAAGCAGGGAACGTTCCCACTATGTTACCTACAAGTTCTATTAATTTTCAAAAAAAAACAAAAACACTTTAATCTGATGTTCAAAGAACGCTTTCAGGATATTTATCATTTCTAATAATGATCCTGTGAGGTTAAAAGTGAACTAAGACAGAACGTTTTAACATTCAGAGGATGTTGTCAGATTATGTTCTGTGACAACAAAAGAAGAACGTTCTCAAACCAACATTCAGATAAGGTTTTTGAGTCATCAGGAGACAAAATGTGTTTTTTATAAAATGTTCCTGTAATTTATAAAATTTTAAGAACATTTCTAGAGCGTCTTTAGAGCGCTTTATCCTGCTTTTAAGAAGCACAAACCAACGGAAAACTTCACACTAAAAACATTACCAGAACATTCTCAGAATGTTTATAGAACAAAAAATTTCCACCTGTTCCCAGCAAGCAGGGAACGTTCCCACAACACTGGTTAACGTTACCTACAAGTTCTAACAATGATTTTAAAATGTTCTCCAGATGTTATTGAGGCCTCAGAAGACAGAATGTGTTTTTATAAAATGTTCCTGTAATTTAAAATATTAACAAAGATGGAACATTTTACCTGCAATGTTCTGAGGATGTTTTGGGGATGTTGGGGATGTTCTTCTATAAAACGTTCCTACAATGTTACATGATAACAAAGAAAGCACGTTGTCAATGCAACATTTGGAAAATGTTTCAAGAACACTGCTGAGTGTCTTTAGGGAATTTTGTCTGTCTTTAAAAGGAACATTTTGTGAACTACAAGAAAACTTCCAGCTGAAAACATCATTGGAACCTTGCAGAACTTTTTGAGAATGTTAATGGAGCAACAAAACTGTAAAAAAAAAATTTAAAAAACAAACCTTCATTAGGACACTGCAGGATAAATGTTCCACTTTTATCAATATTTTAAATTAAAGGAACATTTAATAACACATTTTGTCTTCTGAGGCCTCGATAACATCTGGAGAACATTTTCTGAATGTTGCTTTGAGAATGTTCGTCTTTATTTATCATGGAACATAATCTGACAACATCCTCCAAACATCCTCTGAATGTTAAAACATTCTTAGTTCACTTTTAACCTCACAGGAACATTATTAGAAATGATAAATATCCTTAAAACGTTCTTTGAACATCAGATTTAAATGTTTTCTTTCAAACATTATTAGAACTTGTAGGTAATATTAGCCAATGTTGTGGGAACGTTCCTGCTTGTTGGGTTGCTCTTCAACTCAGAATTTTGTTCTGAAAACGTTCTGAGGAAGCTCTAGTGGTGTTTTCAGTGGGAAGGTTCCTTTTAGATCCCAGAACGTGACTTGAAATCTCCTTAAAAATGTTCTGGAAATGTTCTTAAAATGTTTTCCAAATATGGGAACGTTGCGGGAACATTTTTTGAAGAAGTTCTCAACAGCAACATCCCCAAAACATCCTCACAAATGTTCTTCGTTCACTTTTAACCTTATTTAATGTGAGCCAATGTTGTGGGAACGTTCCCTGCTTGCTGGGATATCCCTGATTTTTAAAAATGGGGTACCTCTGGATTCCTTGGATATCGGCATGATTCACCCGGCAACAGATTAAACTGTATTATGACTGTGTTCAGATTGGTTTAATTAAGAAGCAGCTAATTAACGTTAAAGAGCCTAGTTTAAACCAAAGAAGGAACTGAGAGCAGAGGATGATACGCAGACTAAAGAAAATATAAATAACCAAAGAAGGACTTCTACCAAAACAAACTTACTTATTCTGTTTTAACCAGATAATAATAATAATAATAATAATAATCCAAAATCAAATCCTGACTTGTCTGCGCTATCCAAAACAATACTTATATAAAAGTGAGTAGAAAATTCCTTCATTGTAGTCATCAGATGAATATTTGGCTTAATTTTGGAGTAACAAACATTCTCTGGATGCTTTTGCAACTTTTCCAGATTGTAACTCCAGATTAGAAGCTCATCAGCAGCCCAGTCAGTAACGTAGTGATCCAGAATCATCCTCCATGTGTCCGCTGACCCGATGAAAGACTGTTTGTTTTCCTGATCTGACCTGGATAAAGTGCTCCATCAGCGCTGAGGCTTCTCCTCTTTGTTTCCTCTCGGTTCCTCCTCTGATAGTGAGTTTCTGGAGTTCTGCGATAACATTGTCTGCTTTATTTTCCAGCTCGGCACTGTTCTGTTTCCACTGAGAACCACGGCGGAGAACAGAGTCACTGGTTGTGTAGTTCAGATGAAGAAGAAGAAACAGCGTTTGTAGTAAAATGAGACAACCGGATTCAGAAAAGATGCATTAAAATACACTGAAGAACCAAAACGCTGCTCCTGCTGGAACTGTTTAGTTCCAAAAACATTCTAATAAAGTTCTGCTAACGTTTTTAGTAGAACATTTTCTTAGGCTGTTTTGGGGATGTTGCTGTTGAAAACGTTCTTCTATAAAACATTCCCACATTTGGAAAATGTTTTAAGAACGTTTCCAGAACGTCTTTAGAGAGATTTCAACATTCAGAGGATGTTTGGAGGATGTTGTCAGATTATGTTCCGTGATAACAAAAGAAGAACGTTCTCAAAGCAACATTCAGAAAATATTCTCCAGATGTTATCGAGGTCTCAGAAGACAAAACGTGTTTTTATATAACGTTCCTGTAATTTAAAATATTAACAAAGTGGAACATTTTACCTGCAATGTTCTGAGGATGTTTTGGGGATGTTGCTGTTGAGAACGTTCCTCTATAAAACGTTCCCTCAGTGTTACATGATAACAAAGGAAGGAAGTTCTCAATGCAACATTTGGAAAATGTTTTAAGAACATTTTGAGAACGTCTTTAGAGAACTTTATCCTGCTTTTAAGAAGACTATTCGGAACTAAAAGAATTTCTTTCACTGAAAACATTACTAGAACACTGCAGAACTTTTAAAAAACTATTCTAGTTGAGGTGTTTCTATTGTAAGATCATATATCTGATGATGAAGACTTTTAAACCACACATAATATCTGGTGATGACTGGAAACTAAAAGAACCGGACACAGCAGAAGAAGAGTTTCAGACTAAAGAAACTCTATTTATTCACTCCTTATTTTCTACTTTTTGTGTCAATGATGTGAATGATGAGGAGATTAACATAAATGGGGTCAAACGTGGGTTAAACAGACGTTTTACTGAAACTAATTGAAAGTTAAGGAGCTTTAATTCAGATTCCACCCTGGTTGGATTGTGTTTAGTCAGTGTAGTTAGTGTCCACGTCCTCTCTTGGTTCTGTTAGTATTCCTGGGAGGTTGTTTGGTTGCCGTGGCAGCCAGCAGTCGGTTCTGTCTACGTCCTGGAAGCTTTAGACCTTCCTCTGTGTGTCAGGAAGCCTTTGGGCCCCATGATGGATCACCTGAGGGCTAAATACCGGGGTCCCGACCTGAAGGGGTTCCCTTCCAACACTAATTAACTTATTACCAATTAATCTACAGCAGGGCGCCCTCCGCCTTCACCTCCGGGGGCCTCGGCCCAACGTGACGGGAATGAATCAGCCTGATAACTGGTGCTAATGGGGGGTTTTCTTTTATAAATGAGAGACAAACAGGAGAATGCTGGCGAGTCATCTGTTATTTCAGATGAGCTCATGACTGGACAAAAGCTGCAGATGTTTCTGTCTCTCTTCAAACAATATACTTTAATTATGAAGATGGATAATCTCAGGGCGCCATGGCAACGCAGTGGGACCAGCCAGAGGATTAATTTATTGAGATTATCTGGATATTAGCGACTCAACAGAAACCAACACAACAGATACTGAAAATAATGACAATAATAACTAAAGCCATAATGTGTTTACTGTTATACACCTAATGAATTATGTCAAATATATTGTTATGTACTGTTTATGCAGAAATTTATAGCAAAATCTTGTTTTCTGGAAGTAGATACTCATTATCTACTTCCAGAAAACAAGATAAATTGTTATAAATTTCTGAGTAGATAATGAGCTAAGCTAGCCAGCTAGCATTAAATGCCAATAACTGTAATATATTTGCTGGAAGATTAGCATGAAAAAGTTACGGGAACTGACTTAATCTCAACTTTTACGGACTCGAAAGCAAACAGCATCAGACCAGGCAAGACGGAAACGTTCCCACAGCATTAGCTAATGTTATCTACAAGTTCTAACATTTGAAAGAATATTTTAAAGACATTCATCATTTTAAATACTGTTCCTATGATGCTCAGAACGTTTTGACATTCAGAGGATGTTTGGAGGATGTTTTCAGGTTATGTTTCCTGGTAGCATTTCATGGAAGAATGTTCTCAAACCATTAGCTACAAGTTCCAATAATGTTTGACAGAAAATATTGTAATCTGATGTTCCAAGAACGTTTTAAGGATACTTATCATTTCTAATAATTTTCCTGTGAGGTTAAAAGTGAACTAAGACAGAACGTTTTAACATTCAGAGGATGTTTGGAGGATGCTGTCAGATTATGTTCCATGATAACTAAAGAAGAACGTTCTCAAACCAACATTCAAAAAATGTTCTCCAGATGTTATTGAGGCCTCAGAAGACAGAACGTGTTTTTATAAAATGTTCCTGTAATTTAAAATATCAACAAAATGGAACATTTTACCTGCAATGTTTTGAGGATGTTTTGGGGATGTTGCTGTTGAGAACGTTCTGCTATAAAACGTTCCCACAATGTTAACAAAGATAGGACGTTTTCCATGTAACATTTATAAAATGTTTCAGGAACATTTTTAGAGCGTCTTCAGAGAATTTATCCTTCCTTTGAGAAGAACATTCAGGGAACTAAAAGAAAACTTCCTGCAGAAAACATCACTAGAACTTTGCAGAACTTTCTCAGAAAGTCTTTGGAACACAGAATTCTAGCTGGGCCCACCAAGCAGGGAACGTTCCCACAACATTGTCTAATGTTATGTACAATTTATAATAATGTTCTAAAGAAAACTTTTTCATCTGATGTTCAAAGAACGTTTTAAGGACATTTAGCATTTGTAATAATGTTCCTCTGAGGTTAAAAGCGAATAAAGCCAGAACGTTTTAACATTCAGAGGATGTTTGGAGGATGTTGGCAGAGTATGTTCCATGATAACTAAAGAAGAACGTCCTTAGACCAACATTCAGATAATGTTCTCCAGATGTTCTTGAGGCCTCAGAAGACAGAATGGGATTTTATAGTTGGAAAATGTTTAAAGAACAATTTTAGAGCGTCTTTGAAGGATTTTCTACTACTAGAACATTGTCTTCAGAACCAAAAAAAAACCTTCCAGCTGGGTCAAAAAGTAACCTGGCAAGCAGAGAACGTTTTCACAACATTGGCTAACGTTACCGACAAGTTCTAATATCGTTTGAAAGAAAACATTTTATTTAAATGCTTAAACGATGTTTGAAGGATGTTTCTTATTTCACATAATGTCCCTAAGAGGTTATTTACATTCTGTCCACACTGATGAGGCCAAAACCACTCAGAATCAGAACATCTAAACTAAAACGTCACTTTCAGCTCTGGTTCTGTGCAGAGCAGCAGCTTGGCAGGACTTTTCAAACTGATCATGAGGATTAAAGAGATCATTTTGAGAATCACAGCGATCTGTAATCACTGTAGCAGCATCTGACTCCTGATCAGATTAGAATAACTAACACTGAACAGAATAAATGCATTTGTTGGCAGGAATCACAAACAGTCGTTACCTCTCGTGCATCGCTCTGCCTCTTGGTCATGATCACGCAGCTCCTTGCAGCAGCTCTGCACATTATCCTCTTTTCATTATTCATTTTCCTACAATCCATAATTCATGCATCTATATGAGCACGCCGAGGGTCTGCGGGGGTTTCATGCTGCTGCAGTCTTCTGCCCCACATTATCAGGGCTGAGGAGCAGAGCTGGAGGTCCAACGAGGGAGACGCTGGAGGTCCAGGGGGTGAGGAGGGTGAGGATTTATCAGATCTGTGGGGTCCATAAAGAGACAGAGACTGGGGGAAGAAAGGCAAGAAAAAACAGACCCAGGGAACATTTTTAGAGAACAGGCCTAATTCCAAGAGCAGATGATGACAATGATGTCACTCTTGTCTGCCTGTTAAACATGTAGCCAAGAGATGCTTAGCTTAGCTTAGCTTAGCATGAAGACTGTCAGCCCCAGCAAGCAGAAAACGTTCCCACAACATCGACTAACACGTGGTTCCTGGTTGAAATATCCATTTTTCAATGCTTAAAAAGTAGCTTTTGAGGAAGGTTTCACAAAAACAGACTTCTAGTAATGTAGTTTTTTTTTTTTACATTGCACAAACCTTAACTGGACCTAATTTCCTTTCTGGGTAATTTGAGAGTAAAAGAAAAAAACATTCCAGATTGAACAAGAATGCATCAAACCTCCTTGAAGACTTGAGCAGTCGAAATATTTTATGTGAGAAATAAAACAAACCCCACAAAAAAAGTTTCAAAGGGATTAAAACCACCTTTTTAGCTGCAGGTGTCACTGAGTGTTACCATGGAAACACAGGTATTAGCTCCAACTCAACCTACAAGTTCTAATAATGTTTGAAAGAAAACATTTTAATCTGATGTTCAAAGAACATTTAAAGGATATTTAGCATTTCTAATAATGTTCCTGTGAGGTTAAAAGTGAACTGAGATGGAACGTTTTAACATTCAGAGGATGTTTGGAGGATGTTGTCAGATTATTTTCCATGATAACTAAAGAACCAACATTCAAACAAGATGATATCAATGCCTCAGAGAACAGAATGTGTTTTTATAAAATGTTCCTGTAATTTAAAATATTAACAAAGATGGAACATTTTACCTGCAATGTTCTGAGGATGTTTTGGGGATGTTGATGTTGAGAAGGTTTTCTATATAACGTTCCCAGAATGAAAAAAATGAAGGATGTTCTCAATGCAACATTTAAAAAGACTGTTCAAAAAAAGAAAATCCTTCTGGAAACTGAAACAAAACTTTGCACTGAAAACTTCATAAAATGTTGCAGAACTTTCAGTTTTTAGAACAAAAGAAACTCATTTTTATTACGTATCTATCTATATATCTATATATATATATATATACAGTATATAGACAAAAATGGAACATTTTACCTGCAGTGTTCTGAGGATGTTTTGAGGGCATTGCTGTTGAGAACGTTCTTCTGTAAAACGTTCCCACAATATTAAATGTTAGCAAAGGAAGGACGTTCTCAATGCAACATTGGGAAAATCTTTTAAGGGTGTCTTTAGAGAACTTTATGCCTGTAAGAGAAACTTTCTGAGAACAGTTAGCACTGAAAACTTTGCTAGAAGTTTGCAGAACTTTCTTAGAACATTTTTAAAATAAAACATGTCTTGCTAGACTGAGGTGAAACTAAACTCTATCCAAAAGGTAACAAAATCTGCACAACATCATCACTAAAACTACTTGAAGTGATCAGCCTGAACACTGAAACCATCGTCATTACAATAGACTGTTCTGCTGGGAAAAACCTCAAGTTCTGGTTGCAAATTAACATCCACATGCAACCCTGACACACTCCCAGATGTATAGCATTGGTGGAAGATGCTCAGGAAATGAAAACTTCTGCATGCAAAGATCCAGAGGTTTTACTGTCACATGCAGCAGCAACAAGTCAGCAGCCATTAGTCATCCTGTCTCTGTTCCCTTGAGCAGGACACTAAACTCCTGTCCTGTATCTACTCAGTGTTAACCTCCACAAAGAGTGAACTCACAGAGCTGCACTTCCATCAGACCGAGTCCTCGTTCTGTCCCAACAAACTGCCTCCTTCTCCCACAAGTGAAAGTTTAGTGCAGCGCTGTGGAAATTTCTGCAAAGTGTGTCAAGCGTTTTACATTTTCAGACTTTGCTGTTGGAAACACAGTGAAGCTGTTGGAGGCAGCACTTTCCTGAGGAACATGGAAAACTTTTAAAGACTTTTAAACATTCCAGGTGGAGGAAGACGAGGAGACGACAGAATGACACGTCGGCCCAGCTAGAATTTTATGTTCCAAAAACATTTTTCATGTTCTGAGAAAGTTCTGCAAAGTTCTGCTAATGTTTTCAGCAAGAAGTGTTCTTTTAGTTCCCAGAATGTTCTTCTTAGAGGCAGGATGTTTGGTCATAACACTGCTGGACTGTTATGCTCTAATTTTCTCCAAATCTGAGAACGTTCTTCCTTTGTTATGAGGAACATTGGTAAACACTGTGGGAGCATTTTAAAGATTCTACATTGTGATCCCTCAACATCTCCAAAATGTCTTCAGAACATTGCAGCCAGAATGTTCCACCTTTGTTGATATATTGAAGTACAGAAACGTCTTCTAGAGAACGTTCTGTCATCTGAGATCTCAATAACATGTTTGAGAATATCCTTCCTTTGTTATGACTGTGGAAACATCTTGTAAAAGAACCTTTAATATATAACATTACAGGAACATTACAAAACGTTCTGTATATTAAAAAAAAGTGTCATCTGTTCTGAGAAAGTTCTGCAAAGTTCTCGTAATAATTTTAGCAGAAAGTTTACTTTCCACTCCCAGAATGTTCTTCTTAAGGCAGAATAAAGTTCTCTAAAGACGCTCTAGAAATATTCCTTTCTTTCTTAACATTGTGGGAACGTTTTATAGAAGAACGTTCTCAACAGCAACATCTCCAAAACATCCTCAGAACACTGCAGTTAAAATGTTCCTCTTTTGTTAATATTTTAAATTACAGGAATGCTTTATAAAATATTTAACATTTTAAACAAAATATTTTAAACATTTTGTGAATGTTGGTTTGAGAACATTCTTCTTTAGTTATCATGGAACATAATCTGACAACATCCTCCAAACATCCTCTGAATGTTAAAACATTCTGTCTTAGTTCACTTCTAACCTCACAGGAACATTATTAGAAATGATAAATATCCTTAAAACATTCTTTGAACATCAGATAAAAATGTTTTCTCCCACACATTATTAGGCCTTGTTGGTAATGTTAGAAAATGTTGTGGGAATGTTCCCTGCTTGTTAGAAAGTGTACTTTGATTCACCTTTATTTTCAAGTTAGTTTTGGAGCTGTTGAATTGCATTGGATTATACTAATCTGCTCTTTGCATGTGAATTTATTTTTGCGCAATTTCCTTTGTAAAGATGAAACATTCAGAAAATGTTTTAAGAATATTCTGGTAAACGCAGTGGCCAGCCGTGCATTCTATTTGGGCCTTCAATAACATCCTACCTGAACCAAACCACCTCTTAATGCCATCATTATGATGCCATGGCTATACAAACCATCCATATTATACAGAAAGGCAGTATAACAGGACGGTGCATCACTTACAGGTATCTCATGTACAGAGAATGGCTGCCATGACTAATGCAAGAAACTCAATTAAAAGTAGCACCAAAGGAGCATCAATATTAACCTAATAAAATGGTAACTATACATATAAATGTAAAAATAATTCATTTTACTCACCAAAACTTGTGAGTATTTGAACACTGAATACATGCTCCTTTCTTTTCTCATGAAGAGTTCAATCACTCTGTTGTGCTAGCAATCTGTTTCAGTTCCAACATTAAGTCCTTCTCCATCACCATGGAGGCTAATGAAGAAAGTCGGGTCTGTCTAGTCGTATTTCTGGCTTAAATTGAGCCATAATTACTGAGCTAAAGGTCACAAAACAAACCCTTTTCCCGGCCAGTGGCTTCCTAGCTTCAAGGCTGCTAGCTTCAGAGCTGTTAGCTTCGGTGTTAGCCGGCTTTTGATCACAATGTCCATCTTTTCTTGGAAAGTCCGCTTTGAAAAAGGCTTTCTAAGTGTATCTGTGACACAATCAATATCTTCTTTTCCCTCAGCCGTTGTGGGTTTAAAAAAAAATTATTAATACTTTTAGGCTAAAGTTGTAGCTTGTACAGGTCAGGTACGAATCGCTAGCTTTGGCGAACTCTCTGACCATCCAATCAGAGGGCGTGAAAATGCCGACGTCATCGATGGCCCTGAGGTCACCAACTCGAAATCTGATTGGTTAAAGCAACAGTTTCATTGCATATTAAGCTACAGGCACCTCTGGGCAGATTTATTTGACCCTGGCAACACATGATGGAATAAATATGATTGGATAAAAGCTCTAATATAAACTTACACTTTCCAGAAACGCTATGAAAGAAGAGAACAGACTTTAGGAATAATGTAGAAAGCTTAATGTGAAAACGTTCTTCTTTAGTTATCATGGAACATAATCTAGCAACATCCTCCAAACATCCTCTGAATGTTAAAATGTTCTGTCTTAGTTCACTTTTAACCTCACAGGAACATTATTAGAAATGATAAATATCCTTAAAACGTTCTTTGAGCATCACATTAAAATGTTTTCTAAAGACTATTAGAACTTGTAGGTAATGTGATCCAGTGTTTTGTGAACGTTCCCCACCAGCTGGGTTATCTCTTCCTCTGGTGTGTTTGTTGAAGGTGGAGGTCGAGGAGTTTTCTCTCTCTGGAGCTCTGACCTTGACTTTGCTAATAAACCAAATGTACATCCGTTGTTAAAACCATGATTGTGCTAATGAGGGTGTGTTGGACTTAAACCCACAAACCAATTACGGAACCACGTATGAAACCTCCAGAGAACATGACCAGTGTTTGTTCGGGGGCCCCGGAGTTCACGGCAGAGGTTGAGCTCGGTAACGGAGGAGGATCCTGCACAACAGCTCCGTCCTGACCTCCGACCTCCAGCGTCTAGTCGCCCATCCGCTGCCTCCCTCCATCCTGCAGGCCTCTGCTCAGCCTCCAGCCTCTTTCCTCTCTGGGGATTGTCCTCCGCTCAGATGGAGGTTTGAGGCAGCAGCTGGCCATCTGCGTCAGAGAGCAGTGGAGGGAGGAGAGCTCAGAAAAAAGGGAAATTGATCTTATGTATGAGTTTTCTGTAACCTTTGGCACAGATTTGCATTGTTGTCAGATGTCCTATAGACTGCAGCAGCCGCTTTGGCAAATTAGTTACAGATTTATGGCCACATAGAGAGTTTTGATTGTGGAAAACAGGAATTAAACATGTAGGAATTCTCTCATTACCGGAACATGTGCAGCATATCATTTCATGTGCAACACTTCATATTTTCATCTTTAAGGTGTAATGTTTCATTGTCAAGTGCAACATTCTGACTACATGTGCAGTATTTTGCTTTCTTTACAATACTGTTGATGTAAAGTGCAATATTTCATTTTAAGTTTCATAATCACGTATGGTATTTCTTGTTACCTCAGTATAATTGCCAGCATTACTAGTTACTGTTCTATTCTAGCCTTATTTTAGTTTAATTATTTTATTTCACTATTGTATTGTACTTATATCTTAGTGATTTTCTGCTTTTAGTAGCTGCATTTCTCATATCATTTTGTCTTTTTCTAAGCAATACCTAACACAAGAATTTCCGTTGGGATTAATTAATAATGAAGTTTCATCTTTTCTTCGTTTTACTGGAGGAGAAACTCAACATTTTTGGAAACACACCTGTTTGTCCAAAGCAGAAAAACAACCCCTTTTACTAATTAAAAGATAACTTCTTGTGTATTTAAGCCTTAGAAAGGCCAAAATATGAGAACAACAAGTTGTGGTAATGTCTATTATGACGAATGTCTCAGTCGTGCATGGCGGTGGTGGCAGCATCATGACATGAAGCATGGTGGTGGCAACATCATGACATGAAGCATGGTGGTGGCAGCATCATGACATGAAGCATGGAGGTGGCAGAATCATGAAGTGAAGCATGGTGGTGGCAGCATCATGATATGAAGCATGGAGGTGGCAGCATCATGAAGTGAAGCAAGGGGGTGGCAGCATCATGACATGAAGCATGGTGGTGGCAGCATCATGACATGAAGCATGGAGGTGGCAGAATCATGAAGTGAAGCATGGTGGTGGCAGCATCATGATATGAAGCATGGAGGTGGCAGCATCATGAAGTGAAGCAAGGGGGTGGCAGCATCATGAATGAAGCATGACGGTGGCAGCATCATGAATGAAGCATGGTGGTGGCAGTATCATGAAGTGAAGGGACTTTTTGATCTCTATGAAGATGGAATTCTCATAAATTCTCATCAAAAAAGGAAAACCGAACTCTTCAAAGTGTTGAGCTTTCTTTAATGAGGAATAATGATCTGTAAGTATGACACAAAATGGTTTTAATAATATTCCTGTCAACTCAAAGTCAAATTCCAGTCAAAACAAAGTGAACTTTATTGTCGATATCTCTACATGTACAGTATATAGAGAGAAATTAAAATGTTGTATTTCAGTTTTTTAGTCCCACCGTGTACAAAAAGTTACATTTTGATTTATATAAGAAATGCAATATAAAATTTTTTCTTCAGTTTGCATTATACTGGTATTGGAAGAACAAATTTTTATGTATGCAAATATACAAGAAATGACAATAAATGAATCTTAAACCTTGCTGCTCAGTTTCTGTTGTTTCCCCGTTTGCACCGGTTCCGCTTGTTTTTCCTTTTGTCTTCGTGCTTATTATGTTGCATTTAACACCCTGATGGCGTCTGCGGCATCCCAGAGGGAACCTGCTGCCAAACAGCAGTAAATCTCCATCTGTCTCCATTCTGTGATCAGCTGACCTGAAAGTGTCAGTCGTGACCTTTAACCCTCCTCCTCCCCAACACGAGTCTGTTAACCTGCACATGGACACGCTAATCGCAGCATGTTGAGCAAATAACATGAAAACTAACCATGTTGCATTGGAAAATAGGAGAACAGTACAAATGTAAGAGAACAGGGTTTGATGGGGAGTTTGATTTCAGATCATCTTTGCAGCTTTGCATCTGGTGGCAGTTACATTTTACTGCTTTTTAGAGAGATATTTTTAAACAAGAAAAGCACTCAGAGAACGCAGTACTTCGTCAAGGCTGTTCAGTCATTGTATGGTTTCCTACAGATGAAATGTATTTAAAAATTTGTGGTCCGCAGCAGTGGATTTGTAGCAGGATCACAATCATGATCATCAGCAGGCAGCTGACGTAGTGTTCACTTGTTGTCATGGTTACAGTGACGCCGTGCCACTATCTGGCAATGATAGTGAAATCTTTAACAAATCTGGTGATCCAGACTATAAGCCACATCACTGCCAAAATCTAATCACTTGGTCCTTGTGTCATTTCTGACCTTCCCTGAAAATTTCATCCAAATTCGTTATTCTGGTTTTGAGTAATGTTGCTAACAGACAGACAGACGGACAAACCAACACCGATTGGACAATTGGCGTACATTTGTCCGTCTGTCCGTCTGTCCCCCCCCACTTTCCCAAGGACACCTGTTGACTTTTGGACCGGGCCAACCTAGGACGTCTCCATAGCAACCTGCTGTGTTATCGCTCCCACCCTCGCGAACTGAGACACCGGAGGTCTGAGACGGAAGAAGATGGGCTACACGCATACACAAACATTCGGACTCATGAACTGAGGACTGAGCTAAACATTCGCACACATGTCCATAACCCCCTCCCCCCCGCTTCCACAAGCTTTCCTCACTATACACAGGAGCCAGGAATCCGTGCAGTAATTTGCTGCACAGGAACCAGCTAACTGTGTGGTGCTCCCCCCTCCACCACCCCACATCCTTATCCCAACTATCCTTGTCTAACATCATGCTTTGCCTGTTTGCGGGTTTGTTTTTTCAGGTTCCTTCTCAAATTGAATTTCCCAACATTGGAGGTTTCATTTGGTACAACGAGCCTTTTTTTTTTCTTTTACCCTCTGCAATCCCTACCCAGATCCCTACATGTCCTTTTTCTTTTTTTCTTCAAGAAAGGTGCACGCAGCACTGCAGCAGCCGGAGCTGTCATTGGCAGGGCAGCTCAAATGAAATTTCATTGTATATGAAAGTGTGCAATGACCAATAAAGATTGATTGATTGATTGATTGATGTAGTACAATCCAAGGTGGTGTACAACTGGTGAATGTAAGCAAAGCCAACTTAAAGCGGCGCATGATGATATATTCGTCCGCTTCGCTTGCCAACTGGTTCCACGTAACCAGTTCCGACCAAACGCTGTATGTCGTAAACCGAGGACCCGCCTGTAGCCACTTCCGATGCAATGATGAAACGTCGTAGGTTGAGGACGCCGTAAAAAAAAAAAAAAAAAGAACTACTGATGTCTTTTTTGGAGGATATTAACTGCAAATAAACACATCTTCACACATTTTATCCAGAAAACATGCAGAGTGGAAGGATGTTAATTTAGCCCCGAGTCGTGCCTGCAGGTTTTTCCTTCAAGCTGTTGCAGCCGAGTAGATGGAGCAGCTTTTATGTTGCTTCAGGGGCAAAATTCAGCAAAAACACAACAAACTGTGTGCTGGGCTTATCATCGAAGGTCACTCAGATGATTGTAGGTACGTTTTTATCTCCTCTCATTTAGATTTTGGCAGCTGAACAGTCAGAGGACATTGTTTAAAGAGATCGTAGTGTTCCACTGTAAAAATTACAGCCTTCGGAAAGTCTTTTTGTTCCAGTGTTAGCGGATGATATCTGAAAATCTGAGCCAATAAAACCAAAACTATGTGGCGGTAGTTGAAGAGGAAGGGAGAATGTTTTTGTTCTGTCCTTTTTAAAACTTTTCTCTGGAGGAAATATATTGAAGAATTGCATTTAATACAGTCTGCTGAGTTGTAATGATAACTTTATTATCCAGTGAATGCCCTAAATTTATAGTTGGTAAATAATGGGAGCCATGTGAGTCCGTCCGTGTCTCAGCGGTCGTTGCCACATGTGTACAGACATTTGTTGACTTTAGTATGAGCTGAATGGAGCTGATTTTTTCTCTTTTTTTATGTGCATGTGTCAGTTTTTCCGTGTTTCTCACATTCCAGCGCGTGGAGGTAACACAGCTGTACTCTGCCATTATAAAACCCAGAGGAACGCTGTGGTCGGCGCTGCTGGAAGCCTCGTCTGCTGCTCCGTCCGCAACTCACGTTTTAAGCGGAGCGCCAACACAAGCCAGAGCCATCTCTGCTGCTGCACACTTCACCCGATTCACCCTTTTCCTGTCACATTCTCTCCACTTTCAGGGCTCGCTGTTATACTTGGCTCCAGGTTGAGCTACATAACAGTGGGAATAAATCTTGGATAATCACCATTGTCTGAGCCTGATTTATGATGTGTCAGCTGAGCCACAACAAAGCATTGTCCATAATGTGATTACATGAGTTCCAATAAGAATAAGAAGTTATTTTTGAACACCTTCTTCCTAAGAAGTTCCCCGAATAGTTTTAAGAAGGAAGCCGCCGCGTCGATGAGAAAGCTGGTTGGACAAGTCGAGGAGCGAAGCTGTCGGCGGTGATGGACTACCTGCATCCAGGCCAGGCCCTTCTGCAGCAGCAGCCTCTAAATAGCAGGAAACCAGCAGCAAAAATAGAGCTACGGACTCACGCCTGATGGAGAACGCTGATAAAAACAATACAAATCAGCATATATGGTCAAGAGAAGGAAAAGGGTCGGAGTTGCCAAGAATGAAGCCAGTGGACTTTGTAGTTCTTTGAACATGGGTCAGTCTGGTACCATTTTATTGCTATTTGGAAACAAAAATGAAAGTCTGCAAAATATTTTGTTTTCGTTTTGAGAATTGCTTACGGTTTGAGACCTGGAAAGTTTTGTATTTTCACCCTCAATAAATAAAGTCTCATCTGGGAAACCATTTTAAGAGATGGAGGCATAAAAGTCATCCTCATCAGTGGTGAATCCAACAAACTCACCAATCCCAGCTCTATGAGTAAGAGAAAACAATACTAACAAGAAAAGCACTCAGAGATTGCAGTACTCCACCAAGGCTGCTCATTCCCTCATATAGCATTGTCAGAAATGCAGCATTTGTTTATTAGTTACTGATGATCGGAAATCATGGAAACATAGAATGTGTCCATTTAGTATAGATGTACCCACAAACACAATGACCTTCTGCTGAGCACAGGCATGTGTTATGCATGTGTACATTATGTACAGATACCGAATCATGTGACCTAAATATGTAGCGCACGGCGGGAATTGATGGGATTTAGAAACACCCCCACAATTTCATCAGTTGTTCCTTGTATCATCAATGGATCCTTGTGATCCTTGGATCACAATCATGTGATTGTCAGCAGGCAGCTGACATGGTGTTCACTTGTTGTCATAGTTACAATGATGCTGTGCTGCTATCTCACAATGATACAGAAATCTTTCACAAATCCATGGATCCAGACTATAAGCTGCATCACTGCCAAAATCTAATCACTTGGTCCCTGTGTCATTTCTGACCTTCCCTGAAAATTTCATCCAAATCCATTAGTCTGTTTTTGAGTAATGTTGCTAACAGACAGACAGACAGACAGACAGACAGACCAACGGCGATCATCACATAACCTCCGCTGCGTTCCTTGGCGGAGTAATTGCGGAGATATTGAATCCTTACAATGGCTTTCCTGGTAAGATATTTTTTCAAGGGTGAATTATAAAACTTTGTAGGTCGAAAAACACATGAAATCCTCAAAATTTGGCCAAAACACTATACAGAACAGAAGCCCAAACAACAACTGGAAAAATTCTAAACAAAATTCGGAGACTATGCACCAGCATATTCCTGACTTCTGTCTGAATTGACCTAAATGTGCTGTATTAATGAAGCTGACTTGACTCCTCCTGGGCTATTTAAAGGGCAGTTCACCTTAATGGCTCCTTAAATTACCATTTTCTCAGTAACCTCTGGTGGTAGATCATAGATCCGTCCAGATGGTGGACAGAAACAAAACACTAAATGAACAATTTTATGCCCTCAGTGTGCAAAAACTCAGTAAATGCAGGTTTATGTATTTCCAGGATAATTACCGAAGAGCCCCATGAGACCTCCTCGAAGGAAATAAAAGCCGCTGTAAAGTATAATTCACAGCTTATGCGCCATAAAGCTGCAGCGTCTACGGTAAGAGCCGACTCTTTACTGTATGTTACAATGCAGTCGATGACTTTACGTCTTCCAGGGGCCTCTGAATGATTTCCTCCTCTCTGAAGTCCAGCAGTTCGACTGGAGGTCAGAGTCTGAGACCTCTGAGCTTCCTCCTCCTTAACTGGAAGTCATTGAAGGAACAATCAACCAGCGCAGGTGGTAAACAACCGCTGGCCTGCTGTTTGACCGCCGCTTTATTGAGAGCAGTGGAAAATATGTTGCTGCCTCTGTGGGGGAAGTATCTGCCATGTTGCATAAGAAGGGAAACAGCGTTGTTTATGAATGTAATTATGAGTTTTCGGAAGAACGTTCAATGAAACAAATTCATAAGCTGTGAGCTCAGAGCAGTTTCGGTTTAAAGGCGTGTGTTTTGATGCCAGCAGCTCAGGTAGCAGATAGAAGAGATAAGACGGTTATATAACCAGAGAGACGAGGAGCTGCCAAACCTCACAGTACCAGTTGGAAGGAAGCACACGGCCTCGATCCAGACGCACTAAATAAAGACACAATCACACAGTCAGACACCAAATCTTTCTGTTTGTGACAAACACAGAGTCAGAAGCCATTGTTCCCTGTTTGATTTCAACCTCAACACTTTTTCTGCCGTTGGAACTTCAGAAAGACAAATTATTTATTTCTAGGGCTTCGATTTTAACACCACAGATGATTTTCATACCTACAAAACACCAAAGAGTGCTTCTCTGTGTTTATTTCACTTCTTTCATGTGGATTTAATACAGGCTTTTTGTTTTGTTTTCAGACATCTAACAGTAGCAGAGACTGTTTTACATCATGTGTATGTGTGAGATTATAGAAGTGGGAGTGATAGAATAATAAGAAGCTGTGTAAGACTCAATGTTTGATTTAAAGTTTTGTCTGTGAAAAAAGTGAAGTATTTCAGAACTCCATCATTTTAAGGCTGGAAGGTGAGGAGATGAAGGTGGTGAACCATGATATGAGACTGGAAGCATCTAAGTTTGCTGTCTTTTACTGGATTGTCTCACCTAAAGCAGGTATATCTACACAGAATTGACTGATACAGACTCACTTTGACCCACAACTACAACTAAACTGCAGTGAACTACACCAAGTACAGGAGGTCTTCAACTTACATCGGAGTTTCGTTCCTACGACCCGATGTAAGTTGGTTTTTGCCGTAAGTCGGAACTCCGGTGAAAATGTAAACAAAGCCGTTACGTGCATTACGATCAGTTCTTCGGAAAAGTCAGGAATACCAACAACTTTCATGCATGTACATCCATGGAGACGGCTTTCCTTTTCTTCCAAGCACTGCCATCAGAAGAGTCTGACTTACGCTTGGGAGCCAAAATGAAGGGCAAAAAGTTAGCGACTGTACAAGGTGGTGTCCAGTGGCGAATGTAAGCAAAGCTGCCTGATAGCGCCGCATGACGACGTATTCATCCGCTCACCAACTAGTTCCACGTAACCAGTTCCGACGTAATGATTAAACGCCGCATGTCGTAAACTGAGGACCCCCTGGATATAAATGCACCGGTCTCTACCATTACTATCCATTAAGGGGTGGTTTCTACCCCAATAACTACAATTAATATAATACATTCTGTACATTGTGAATTACACAGTTCTGCTCAAGAAGATTTAAGATTCCTCATCCCACTCAAACTAACTAATAACGCTTAAATTGAACAAACACTAAACCAAACAGAGCAACTCATTTCTAGTCCCCCCTCCTCTGTCCTCAGTCCACTTGGTTCGCTCCAATGAGGTTGACTGAATGCACCAGGTTCTCATCAACATGAAATAACCTCAGAACCAAGAAAATATGTCCAACAAAACAAACAATGAAAAGAAACTCAGCCAATCAGCTAAATCTTTAGCACACTAAAAACAAACTGAAGACTGAACTTCATGAACCGCTTTATTAAAAGTAGATTGGATTTAGAAATGTTACATTACATAACACTACCTATACATTCTAATAATGTTTGAAAGAAAACTTTTTAATCTGATGCTGAAAGAGCGTTTTGAGGATGCTCATCAGTTGACATAATATTCCTGTGAGGTTAAAAGTGAACTAAGACAGAACGTTTTAACATTCAGAGGATGTTTGGAGGATGCTGTCAGATTATGTTCCATGATAACTAAAGAATAACGTTCTCAATCCAACATTCAGAAAATGTTCTCCAGATGTTATTGAGGCCTCAGAAGACAGAATGTGTTTTTATATAACGTTCCTGTAATTTAAAATATTAACAAAGATGGAACATTTTACCTGCAATGTTCTGAGGATGTTTGGGGATGTTGCTGTTGAGAACATTCTTCTATAAAATGTTCCCACAATGTTACATGATAACAAAGGAAGGATGTTCTCAATGCAACATTTGGAAAATGTTTTAATAACATTTTTAGAGCGTCTTTAGAGAACTTTATCCCAAGAACTTTGCAGAACTTTCTCAGAATATTCTTAAAACAAAATATTGTAGCTGGGTAAACTGTTGAAATAAATAAACAGGTTAAATATATATGAAAGCACTAATGAAAAGACTAAAAATTAATGGATAATTAATAATGGATTCTGGATTGTGTCCAGGTGCTTTGAATAAGAGGAAGAAAGGAGCAACAAATAGCTGAAATGGCTAAAAATTACAAATAAACAGTTTAAATTAGTTTAAAGTAATAGTTGGCTGTAAAAAGGAGCTGTAGTGACTCATAGTGGTGAATAAATGGCTAAGATTGCTAAAAGTTATAGATTAGCTTTTAAATGTGTAATAAATAGCTGCAAAATTGTAGTTCTAATGGCCGACAGTAGTGAAAAAATGGTTGAAATAGTTCAAGTTATGGATAGCAGAACTTTGCAGAACTTTTACGGAATGTTTCTGAAACAAACACAAAAAATCCTAGTTGGCAAGTTTTAGAGTTGAATCAGTAGTTTTTCAAAGTGTCCCTCTCATACTGAGCCTTTTTTTAAAACTGGTTTATAATTGATGAAACTGTACTGAGTGATAAGAACCGATTTTTTTGTGTTAACAACATTGGCTCAGCGCTGTACAGTTACACAAACACACCACGGTGGTCGCACTTTGAGCCGGTTAAACTCTGATATGTTGTGACAGGACATGTCAGAGTTACTGCGACTGACATCAATCAATCAGCAACACGATACCGACCACTCAGAGTTCCACACAGCACGAAAAAAACACATCTGTCAAACAGCCTACAGTGACGGATTTCATTCATTTATAGCTCAAACTTAAATCTGCCCCGTGTCAAAGAAAAAAAAATGTCCAGGTGAATTATTGGTGTGGCAGTTTAGGCCTGTTTGAGTCATAGAACCTCCAGTCTGAAGGTTTGTCAGATGTTAAAATAGAGTACAGTGGTTCATATTATGTTACTACAGCTGCAGCTGGAAAAGCACTCAGAGAGCGCAGTACTCCGCCAAGGCTGCTCATTCCTTGTATCATTTCCAACGGATAAGTCCCGATAAGTCCACAGCGGTGGATTTATAGTAGTATCACAACCATGTGATCATCAGCAGACAGCTGACATAGTGTTCACTTGTTGTCATGGTTACAGTGACGCCGTGCCACTATCTGGCAATGATACAGAAATCTTTAACAAATCTGTGGATCCAGACTATAAGCCGCATCACTGCCAAAATCTAATCAGTTGGTCGTGTGTCATTTCTGACCTTCCCTAAAAATTTCCACCGTGTTCTGTAGCAGAATAGCTAAATAAAACCAAATGAAGGCTGACAGAGTTAGAAAACTAATTAAACAAAACAAATAAACTCCATAGCCAAACTAAAGACTCGAGAGCAACAACCTCAAAGCTCACACTAGCTCAGGGCTACGAGTCGCCTCCTCTCAGTGGCTACAGAAAACACGGCAACCCCTAACCAAGTCAAGCAGCTGCTAACAGAACTTAAAGACTTCAAGAGGCACTGAGACGAGCTGCTCACATGAACTCCAGCCTATGAGGTTGGCTGCAGGTTTATAGCCAGGTGTGGTGATTGCTGCAGTCTGATTGGAAGAGGAAACCAGGTGGTGGACCAATCAGGTAGGTCGGTAGGCGGGGAGAAGGACGAGGGATGGAGAGCAGGTGTGGAACTCCAGCTCAATCATCTGGAGCTCTTCAGCTGACTGAAATCAAGTTAATGCAAACAATCTCCTCACACAGAGAACAGAAGGGCCTCCAGCCACTAGGGGGAGCAACAATAGAACATAATCTGACAACATCCTCCAAACATCCTCTGAATGTTAAAGCGTTCTGTCTTAGTTCACGTTTAACCTCACAGAAACATATGTTCATGGTAAACATCTGTAGTGGAAACTAGCTGTATTAGAGATAACTGAGAAGTGTTGCTGTGTCACATGATAGAAGTGGAAAAGTACCCAGACTTCTTTTTGGGTGGAAAAGTACTGAAGGTCATGAAACTAAGTTTCTTTTTGAGTGAAACTATAAGTTTTGTCAGCCTACCTCACTGGGCAGTTACTGTCTCTTCTGCTGCAGAAAAAAGAAAAACCACGAAACAACGATTCTGACTGTATGGTGTTTATTGATAAGTTGAAACCTCCACAACACATCCTTAAAACGTTCTTTGAACATCAGATTTAAATGTTTTCTTTAAAACATTATTAGAACTTGTAGGTAATGTTAGCCAATGTTGTGAGAACGTTCCTGCTCGCTGGGTTGCTCTTTTACTCCGAATTTTGTACTTCTAAAAATGTTCTGAGGAGGTTTTGCAAAGTTCTAGTAATGTTTTCAATGGGAAGGTTCCTTTTAGTTCCCAGAATGTGAGTTGAAATCTCTCTAAAGACGTTCTGGAAATGTTCTTTTCAAGATTCAAGACCTTTATTTATCACAAACACCATTATATATAGTATAATGTGCACTGAAATGTATTGTGCACCCCTTCCGAAACAATAAGAAAAAAAAATAAAAACACAAAAGGAATATGTGTATAGATAGATAGATAGATAGATAGATAGATAGATAGATAGATAGATAGATAGATAGAAATTACCAAAATAAATATATAAATCAAGGTGAAGTAGTGCAAATAATACACTTTTAACCTCACAGGAACATTATTAGAAATGATAAATATCCTTAAAACGTTCTTTAGACATCAGATTTGAATGTTTTCTTTAGAACATTATTAGAACTTGTAGGCAATGTTAGCCAGTGTTGCAGGAACGTTCCCTGCTTGCTGGGTCTACAGTGATGTGAGGACGGTAGATGTGTGCCGTGTTCATCAATACGGGCAAAGGATCAGCAGCATTTTCTCCTGAGCAAAGACACATTTACCCAGAAAATAAAAGGTGATTCTGTTCTGCTGATGCCATCTATCACCTTTTGTTATTCTCTCTCTCCTTCCTCATTTCTCTCCACACCTTTTCATACTTGTTATCCCAAAATGACTGGTAAAGATGGCATCAAGAAAGAAAACGTCACAGGTTGGAAGTTTTCTTTTTTTATTTTGTTTTCATAAAATGAACTAAAGCCTCTTTTTTTTTTTTTTTTTTTTACATGAACACATTTCTGTTAAACCCTTGGAAAGTGAACCTCCCTCACCAAACACCCCCGGTTCTAATGTGATTGTGCTGCGATCGCCTCACTTGGCTCTCGGCTGCTCTTTGATGTGAGGCAGATGCACTCGTTGCATCACTCTCGTGCTTATCAACACTTACCCAGACGTTTAGCCTCTCGTCTTTCACTGGAAGGAGGACGAGTGGAGGAATAACACTCGGGTTACTGAGAGGAGAAAACAACGACTGTCCTCATGGGAACCGGAGCTGGTTGCTGTTGAGTCCTCCTCTGCACGTGGACAGAAAAACACTCCCCTGCTTAGAGCTGAGGTCATCCTGAATTAGTTAATTAAAGCAGTTTGTTGCCAAACATTAGATCATCCCGCAGCTTGTTTTGTCGTTAGCTGAACTGAAGCCCCTCCAGCGGCCCCCCGTCTTTGAGGAGAACATGAAGGAGGGGATCATGTCTCCAAAGTGGAATAACTGTAACCTCAGACACTTTCCGTCATTATTCAACTCTTTTTGTCTTCTATTCTAAGCTACAAAATGCTGTGTGTGTTCTAGTTTGTTTTCACTCTTTAAAGGGCATATAATTCAATTCCATTCAATTTAGTGCTCTTTATTGGCATGGAAATTAGATTAGCGGTATTGGACAAGCATTAAGGAGGGTGTAATTTAAAAAAAAAGAAGAAGAATCTACCATGTGTTAGGTGTGTAAAGGAACTGAATAAGATGTGTTTACTGGAAGCCTGTAATAAGCCAGTTTGATTCTTTATTGGTAAAACATTAAGCATGTTGTTCTGCGGGTATCAGAATAGTCGGGTTGAAATTCTAAAAGCTAGTAATGTGTTTATGGAGCTCCGCAATCCCTTAAAAACTAATCTTTATTTTTAGCTGTGAACATCTTGAGATCAGTGTTTATTGTCTTTTAAAATACATATTTAAAAACATAATATTTGCACAGGAAGTTTGCTTAAAAGAACAAACAGATTATAATTATTATATAACAGACTACTGCGTTATTATGAAACTGAATTCAAAGTATTTTAAAAGAGTCATTTAACCTCAAAAGTCAATTTGATCAATACAAACTCGTTATTTCAGAATAATTTAATTGTATTCTCCAATTATGTTACTCTGACCTTAACTGCAATGTGAATATTACATAACACACAAATAATATTATTTTATTTCTATTTTGGCCAGTGCTACAGCAAGCTAATATAGCATAACATTATTAGCCTAACATAAAGTCAGCTAGTTAGCTAGTGCTACAGCAAGCTAATATAGCAGCACATTATTAGCCTATCATAAAGTCAGCTATTCAGCTAGTGCTACAGCAAGCTAATATAGCATAACATTATTAGCCTAACATAAAGTCAGCTAGTTAGCTAGTGCTACAGCAAGCTAATATAGCATAACATTATTAGCCTATCATAAAGTCAGCTATTTAGCTAGTGCTACAGCAAGCTAATATAGCATAACATTATTAGCCTAACATAAAGTCAGCTAGTTAGCTAGTGCTACAGCAAGCTAATATGGCATAACATTATTAGCCTAACATAAAGTCAGCTAGTTAGCTAGTGCTACAGCAAGCTAATATAGCATAACATTATTAGCCTATCATAAAGTCAGCTATTTAGCTAGTGCTACAGCAAGCTAATATAGCATAACATTATTAGTCTAACATAAAGTCAGCTAGTTAGCTAGTGCTACAGCAAGCTAATATAGCATAACATTACTTGTCGAACATGAAGTCTGCTGGTCATACAGCAAGCTAATATATCATAACATTATTAGCCGAACATAAACATAAAGTCAGCTATTTAGCTAGTGCTACCGTAAGCTAATATATTCAATTCAATTCAATTCAATTTTATTTATATAGCGCCAATTACAGTCAAATTGTCTCAAGACGCTTATCATAACATTATTAGCTGAACATAACCATAAAGTCAGCTAGTTAGCTAGTACTACAGCAAGCTAATATAACATTTTTTTTTGCATAAGATAAGGTATGCTAGTGCTACAGCAAGCTAATATAGCATAACATTACTAACCTAACATGAAGTAAACTAGTGCTACAGCAAGCTAATGTAGCATACCATTATTAGCCTAACAGGAAGTCAGCTAGCTAGCTAGTGCTACAACAAGCTAATATAGCATAATATTTTTAGCCTAACATAAAGTTAACTAGTGCTACAGCAAGCTAATAGAGCATAGTATTTTTAGCCTAACACAAAATTAACTTGTGCTACAGCAAGCTAATATAGTATAATATTTTTAGCATAACATAGGGTATGCTAGTGCTACAGCAGGCTAATAGAGCATGACATTGTTAGCCTAACATAAAATCGGCTAATTAACTAGTGCTACACCAAGCTAGTATAGCATACCATTATTATCCTAACATAAAGTCAGCCAGTTAGCTAGTGCTACAGCAAGCAAATATAACATAATATTATTAGCCTAACATGAAGTCAGCCAGTTAGCTAGTGCTACAGCAAGCTACTATAGCGTGACTAACATAAAGTCAGCTAGTTAACTAGTGCTACAACAAGCTAATATAGCATATCATTACTTTCCTAACACGAAGCTAGCTAGTGCTACAGCAAGCTAATATAGCATAATATTATCAGCCTAACATAAAGTCAGCCAGTTCGCTAATGCTACAGCAAGCTACTATAGCATGACTAACATAAAGTTAACTAGCTATCTAGTGCTACAGTAAGCTAATATAGCATAACATTATTATCTTAATATAAAGTCAGTTTTTTTTTTTTTTTTTTTACTGTCGGTTAGCTTTTATGTTACTGTATTTGATGATAGTGAAAATAATCAGTCATAAATCTAACATTACCAGGGCCAAAGATTTAAAAGTCATATATGTCCTTGGGGGGCTTCTTCCCTCAAAGTCCTACTCTGATATTTTCAAATATTGCAGAATAGTTGTTGCTATTTTTTGTTCAAACTAATATATATTCCACTACATGACTCTCATGTTAACAGTAAATGTATATTCTTAAAAAAGAACACACAAAGGCTTATTTTGTACTGTCAGAATGTTACAGCACCTTCCTTGATTTCAGCACTATTTAAAGATTAGTAACATCACTATAATGCAAGAAAAGACCTGAAATGTGAACTGACTGTATCTAATGGGCAGGAGGGGAAATATAGTGGTGGTTTACCCTTTATTGTCTGTTAAAGTCTTTTTAAAAAATGACAAAATTACATATTTCCTGCCATTTCTCTATATATATTGATGTTACTTTCCTTCAAATAGCTGTTTCTAACGTTAAGAATATAGATAAGATATTGAATTACTGTGTTCTATAACGGTTTTCACACGTGGAGCGTCTGGCAAAACAAAAGTCTGCTCAGCGTTCAAACTTCTGTAATATCGCGTTTGTGTGCTTCCTGTTTCAATTCTCGCGAGAAGACGTGGTTACCAGGTACCGGGCACGCAGCGTCCTCCAAAACTGTAAAGGGCCCAAACTGACCAATGAGGGGAGCCGTGACCGTACCAAACCGGAACCAGTTTAGGGGTGCGCTGAATGTTTTCTCCTAAATAAACTGTGTAAAATCAAATAAATTCAGAATTTCACGACGCAGATTCGATATAGTTCATATACTATAACGTTTATTATAAGTGCATCTTGTAAAGCTTGATTAAAAGTTACGCTTCGGTTGGAGTTACTACATGGTATCATCCGCGCCAACATTGAAAGTTGGGTGAAAGTGGACACCAAACGCCGTTATTTTAGGTTTCGTCGTATTGAGAAGTACCAGCTTCGACACACTTTTCTCGTAAATTAAACTCCTTATCGTCGTTTGGCTGTGATAACGAGCTACTTTTACGGGTGAGTAAGTCTTTTTTGTAAACGAATCTGGTCATTAAAAACGATACCTGCGTTTATAACTCACCTTTGCTGTTGTTTCTGCAATGGAGGCTCAAGAAATTAAGCTAATATCGTCCCTTTTAGTTGGCTAAAAGGTGTTTAAATGCAGCTTATGTCCCAAAAAGTTAGCTTAAATGAGGTGGCTTCTTTTGATTTGGGGTTAAAGTGTCATGCAGAGGTGAACTAGTTCCACTGAATATTATCTTTATGTCGGTGTTAAGCTTCGTGGTTGTGGTTTAGTGACTCATTCTGCCTGTAATGTTTGTGAGACCACCATGTTGGGTAATCAGGACTCCCAGCTTGTCTAGAAAAAGCATGTAACACGACGTGTGTTGCGTAAAAAGAGGAAGTCCAGTGGTGTATCAGAGGATATGAGTCTGGTTTAAAGGTCGTGCAGGGCTCCACAGTGTTGCCCCGTTGATGTATTTACACCAGAGGGAGGAGAGCAAGTTCCCTTTTCTCTGCCAGAGGAGGAAGCTGAGGCTTGAAATGCTCTCCTGATGAATCTAACTTCCTCTGTTGGCCCCGGCTGGCTTCTCTTTGAATCAGCAGATTTAGTCAAAAAGGGGAGGTTTAGAGAAGATGACTGTACAGTGCTTTTGCAAGACTGAACCCTGTAGGAAAGTTCTCTGTTCTCTTTGCTGGAAATGAGATTCAGCTACAGAAACTCAGCCTAACAAATAAACCGACCTGCTATTTTTGATTCACTTGAAGATGCTGCTTTTGAGTGTTTTTGCTCAGACATCCTGTCTCTTTTAAGACAAACATTGTGTTGTACACCCATGTTAAAAAGACAATGTAAAAATCCCCAGTTACACAGAAAGGTCCTGCATTATTCTTATTGCACTTACTACAAAACTACTCACTGCAATTTGTACTTTGTGATTTAGGTAGGTAGGTACTTTATTGATCCTGAGGGAAATTCAAGAAACCAGCAGCATATTAAACATACAGAATATATAGAAATAAAAGATAAGAACAGAGCACACAGGGGATATAGAGATATAAAGAATATATAGGCATAATTATGTACAGAGTGCATATACTAAAGCTAAACACTGTGTAGATGGTGTGCAAGTAGGCAGAAAAATATAAATCAATTAAAAACTGTGCAATTAGTAATGCGCTTTACATCCTATCATATGTTTCGATCCTATTTAATACTTACTCTTTGGTCTGAACAATGCACCAATTATAAATCAAAACTGCATTTGTGGAGGGGGAATCAACAGTTTTTGTTTACTGCAAGCTTGTTGCTAAGAGTTTATAGCTGTCTGGTGGATATTTTTCTTCAAATTACATTCTCTCTTTGTTGACTAAGACAGTCTCCAGACTTTGGAAGGTATCAGAGTAATTTGTCTAACCGCTAAAGACTCTGACTATCTTAAGATACTGAATGGATTTTTATTTTTTATTTTTATTTTTTGACAGAAAGAGTTTTCTCCTTTAATGTTTACACTGACAAGGTATTAGGAAGTGATGTTTTGTTTTAAAGGCTGGAACAAGGCCAGGAGGAATGATTACAGCGAGAGAAATCTGTTTCAGTCATACTTGAAGTTTGTAAACCAGTGTTAGAAGACAGTACATTCTTAATTTCACTTAAGTTGCTGCAAAAGTATAAGCAGAAAATTTACATACTTAAAGTTCTCACCTTTAAGATTTTCATCGTATCTTGTCTTTTGATAACATTCAATACTAGCATTTAGGGCTGAAATGCTATTTGAAGCGATGCAATTGTGGGAGAAATTAATAGTCGTAGTTTCTTGCAAGCTTATACAAAGGTAATAAGAGTTTTCAGCTGTCTAATGGATATTTTCCAAAGATGCACAGGCTCACAAATAACAAAATTCTCTTTGTCTGTTTCCTTGTAGAGCTGATGTCTTCTACTAATTTAACTCACACTGCTGAAGACTCTTATTAGCTTAAATAGAATACTATTGGGTTTTTTGTGACAAAATGAGAACAGAAAGTGTATCAGGAAGGGCTGTTTTATTTTAAGGGCCAGGAGGAATGACTACAGCAAGAAAAATCAGTTTTAGTCTGACTATTGTCATAACACAGACCTGAAGAATTGTAAACCTAAATCCTTGAATACATAGAAAGATCCTGCATTCTATTTAAGTTTCTACAAAGCAGCCATTTTACTTGAAGATGTCACCTTTTAAGATTTCCATCATATCCTGTTTTAATGCTGTTTAATATGGGCGTTTAGGGCTGAAAAATGGTCGAATTTCACATTTAAATTGCAGTTTAAAACAATGCAATTAGCAAATCACAAAGGCTGCAGTTTGGGATGTATGTTATGTAGTGCATCATTTTGATTTCTGAATGCTCCATCATACGTTTTAAATCTGCCATACAGTGAATATTGAGCTGAAGCTTTATGTTTCAGTTTAAATGATATGACAAATCAAATCTTGGCTGCACAGTGGCTCAGTTGTTAGTGCTTTCACCTTGCAACTCGAAGATCCCTGGTTCGCGTCCCGGCTTTCCCGGGATCTTTCTGCATGGAGTTTGCATGTTCTCCTTGTGCATCCGTGGGTTTTCTCCGGGTTCTCCGGCTTCCTCCCACAGTCCAAAAACATGCTTGTCTCTATGTGTAGTCCTGTGATAGACTGTTACCCCAAGTCGCCTGGGATACACTCCAGTCCCTCGTGACCCTAATGAGGACTATGTGGTGTATAGATGATGGATGGATGGACGGACGGACGGACGGACGGACGGACGGACGGACGGACGGACGGACATCTGGTCTTTAATGGTGCAACCCTACTTTGATAGAATAACACAACCCAGTTAGATGATGCCGCAAATTTGGTGAAAAAATATCCATATTTTCTCCAATTCCGATATTCTGCCAACTATAAAACCTTTATTTTTCACGCTAAGATAAAATCTGGGATCATAGGTAGCATTACTTCTTGAGTTAAAAGTCTCAAAGAAGGTGTAGTCAGATTGATTTTTATGAAGCATGGCGGTGGCAGTGTTATGCTGTGGATCAATGTTTGAAGAGTGATAACTTGAGAAATAATGCAGCTACAGTCCTGAAATGTTGTATTATCATTGATATGTACATCTGGGAGCTGCACAGTGGGGTGGTGGTTAGCACCGTCGCCTTGCAGCTAGAAGATCCCAGGTTCGCGTCCTGGCCTTCCTGGGATCTTCAATCTTGCGCAGAGAGAAACTAGATAGATAGATAGATAGATAGATACTGAATAATAATAATGATGGCTAATAGTGCATAGATAATGGATGGAATATTAGAGGTTTGTATAGATGTAAGAAACTAGAAAAGTTAACTTCAGAGATAGATTTTACTTCCAAAAAATGACAACCAGACTGAAATGTTTTTGACAAATCTAAAAAAAGACATACTGCTGAAGTTTTTATTAGCTTATTGGCTTTACATATCTAAATAAAATATCACAGTTAGATATTTTCCCCCAAGTCCTATTTCCATTCTGTCTTGTAGTTTACATTTTCATTTGAGTGCTCCAGCACCCCCCTGCTGATAATCCAACCGAATCACTATTTTTGTTTCTTTTGAAGATGTTGCCTTTGAGTTTCAGACGTCTTGCTGAGCCGCCGGGCCATCCTGACTCCTTAATATTAAATCTAACACGTGAGTGAGTGGATGAGTCACATGTTGTCGGTTTGGTAATTAGCTCAAACTCACCAAACACTTGTGTAACTGATTTGCAAAAAGCTGTTCACCTTGGGCAACAGCAGCACACACCACCTTGTAATTTACATTCCTAATCATCCCCAGGTGAGGAATGTGCATCCTGCAGCCCAGGAAAGTCAGTTTACTTGTCAGCGTGGAGTTTTTTTATGGGCCCCACAGTGGGAAAACCAAGAAAAACAGTCCGCTGACAGAGCTGCAACTCTGGTTCTTACATCTAAACAGGAAAAAAAAGACTAGTACATCTCAGAAGTTAATAGCTCTTTGTGACAGAGTGCATAAAGCGGTGGAGATCTGCTGACTGTTATTCCCATTTGTCTTCTGAAGAATTTGTTCCTCTCAGTCAGACAAGGGGAAACGTCAAATGGGAGTATGGGTTGGTGGTGCCTGGAAAGAAGCTTATGGGGCTTTTAAGTGATGGCAGAGGGCCACCACAGCCCACTAGTGTCCTGTGCAGGGGTTCAGCGGTATTGAAGCAGCAGTGGGATGCTGCTCACATAATGCACAGGGAAGCTGCTGACATCTTCTACTTAGACCTTTTCTCTAACTCAGAATTAGCTCGATCAGCAGCTCCACAACGCTGGTGGGCAAAATCATTATAAAGTCTTACTTAAGTGCTACCTACACTTAGGCTGGACTGTTTTTTCTGCACTGATTAAGTGGGACTTCACTGAATGGCTCTTATGGAAACTGTGTGTAAAAGGATGCTTTCTTAGAAACACCACTTGGCTCGTTTCCTGTTTCCTGACAGTTCTGGTTAGTTAAACCTCTTGAGACATGTTGACTCCGTCTGTTCATGCACGCCAAACTAGAGCTGAAATGTTATTATAGTCTCCAGGAAACTGTTTGGAAAATATATTTGTTTAATATTTATTTATAATTATGTAAGGTTTATGTGTTATATAATTGTAAGCAGAATGTTTTGGGGTTTTGCAGTGTTGGTCGGATAAAATGAGACACTTAACTGTCATTTTTCGGTTTCAAGCGCATGTTAAATTCATTTTCTGAATGCTGTGTATTCAGTTTACTGCTCAGCTTTAATACCTGTGACCATTATTCTACTCATCCTGTTTGCTGTTTCTCAAAGTCCTGTGTGCTGACACCAAAATTAGGAAGCCTGCTTTTAGTTTTCTGATGCACACTAGGGCTGAAACTATTCCTCAAGTTATTCCAGTAATTTGATTGCTAAAATTCCTCGAGGCAAAATTCTTCGTTTAAGACACTACATACTAGACCCCAGATTACTAACTGTCCTAGGCCCAGACTTCATCCAATTTTAAATTTGACGGGACACTTCTATTTTAACTGGAGCAGCTTTTCTAGTGTTTATGTCATTTATCAGATCAGAGGCTGAACTATGAAGGCAATTTAACCGTCAGACTTTCTTTGTGTGAGTCGACCACAACTAAAACCTCAGTCAGAGTTAACAGGTATGAAGGTGGTTTTCAACTTTGTTTGTTAACTCAGACTTTCTGCTTCAAACTCGTCACAAAACAGGAGCGTTCAATGATCATTTGACTCGTTTTCTGCACTAAATGAACCGATGGTGTTCAGCTGCTTCAGTCAACAGGTTGTTTGAATGGAGAACAATGAGGAATATAAAAATTTAAGACGGTAAAAAGCTGCTACTAGAACTTATGTAAGACAGGAATGCTGGTAGAAAACTGTTAAACGTGCGTTAATGTATTTATTTTACTGATCAATGCAGCTGATTATTTCTAACAGACAGCTGCACAATAAAACTATCAGACTTCATTAATTCAAACATAATGTTGTATTGAATTCATATAGGTCTGATACTGTCTCATAATGAAGGAAATCATTTAATTTGTGGCCAAATCAAAGTGAAACTAAAGTTACTGATTGAATATTCTCTGTAATCTATACTAAGAAACTGATCAGTTTTCTCATTTGTGTTCTATCAGCTGCAGTAGCTGCAGTTTAAATGGACCAAACATAAAAACAGATTAATGGGATTTCTGCATCAACAACTAAATACATGTGGGGTTCTTATGGCTTTGAGTTTTAGTTGAATACCCCTGTACTACACTATATATGTACAATACTCCTGTACTACACTATATATGTACAATACTCCTGTACTATACTATATATGTACAATACTCCTGTACTATACTATATATGTACAATACTCCTGTACTATACTATATATGTACAATACTCCTGTACTATACTATATATGTACAATACTCCTGTACTATACTATATATGTACAATACTCCTGTACTATACTATATATGTACAATACTCCTGTACTATACTATATATGTACAATACTCCTGTACTATACTATATATGTACAATACTCCTGTACTACACTATATATGTACAATACTCCTGTACTATACTATATATGTACAATACTCCTGTACTATACTATATATGTACAATACTCCTGTACTACACTATATATGTACAATACTCCTGTACTATACTATATATGTACAATACTCCTGTACTATACTATATATGTACAATACTCCTGTACTACACTATATATGTACAATACACCTGTACTATACTATATATGTACAATACCCCTGTACTATACTATATATGTACAGTATACTACAGATGTCCACCCGTGTTCCACCAGGATGGTGATTACTGCTGCACACCGCACTCACTTCCTCTTTAGATGCTGTAACGCCAAGCGTGGAATCCAGTTGCTTGATTAATTGTCAGTATAATCGATAGAATACTCGATTACTAAAATAATGGCTAGCTGCAGCCCTAATGCACACATGCGGAATATTTTGCAGCAAACATTGAAACTTGTCGCACCTATGGGTCCATTTAAATCCATGATATCAGGCTACACTGATTTTAAATAGAATTTTTTTCCCCCCTTGATAGTTGCTTATTTATTCTGTTGATTTTATTCTCAACAAATTGTAAATTTGGGCATAACCTGAAGGATGACACTTAAATAAAGGTTGGATAAATGAATTTTATAGGCAATGACTGCTAATCCACTAATTAGGAAAATGATAGGCAGGTAAATTCATAAAGAAAGTACAGTTTGTTTGATTGTTTTTTGTCGTTTATGTAGGTTTAAGAAAGTCTAAACTCATACAAGGTATGTTTTTTATTAGGACAATTACTGAATTGTTTTGTAGGGTGACACACTTTTATCTGACCACCAAAGTTTAGTTTATTTGTTTATTTTTGCAGGGACATTGCACAATTAAAAGCAATTGCACCACAGTTAGCTAGCATGCTAATTAGCTTCTCTTTTCCCAGAGCAAGCATATAAAAAGAGGACAATAAATACACTTAAAAAATGCAAAACTTATAAGTCCATCAGTGTGAAATAACAAAATCTGTAAAAACAATAAATAATAGGTAATAATTGGTGCTGACAAGCTTGTGCCAAACCTTGAGGCTGGTTTTTAACTCTGCAAAGCTTCCTCGGTGTTTTTGAGATGGAATTTGACTTTTTCACTGCTTTAACTGGGAAATAAGATTAAGAAAAATCTGTATTGTTTTTTTTTTGTAACTCTGAGCTGACCACACCTGATGAAATATCTCTACAAGACTAGTCAGCAACGACCAAAGTCTCTGCTGAGGCAACATTTCTCAAATGTTTGGTAAATTAAAGCCAGAGACGAGTATAATTGCAGCTAACGTACTTGCGACACTATGGGATGTATGCTTGTGCATTGCAGATTCTGTAGCTTTTCTCCAGTCACCATGTCTGAGGTTTGGTTTCTGAGGTTTGCTGTCTCAGAGTCTCTCGGTCTCTTTTTTGTTTTGCTCGTCCTGTTGTTTACTTTCAAGTATTTTCCTGGTGCTGCCTGGGAAAAAAAGAGGGAACCCTCTCTAATTCAGGCCTGTGGTGTTGGTAGTATTACAGTTTGTATCTAACATAGCTGCCACACAGACGCTGGACACGCTGGAACATTTCATCTCAGCTGTTACATCAGCCTGCACGCATAATAGAGTTAAATAACCACTAATTTAGCTAATGCTGGAGAAGGTCCCTTTTCTCTCTGCTCATCCAGACTGCCGATACAGTGGTAGAAAAAAGTTTGGAGTCACTTAGAAATCTCCTTATTTTTGAAAGAAAAGCATTTTTTTCCCAATGACGATAACATTCAATTAATCAGAACTCCAGTCCAGACATTGTTAATGTGGTAAATGACTATTGTAGCTGGAAACAGCTGATTTTTAATGGAATATCTCCATAGAGGTACAGAGGAACATTTCCAGCAACCATCACTCCTGTGTTCTAATGCTACATTGTGTTAGCTAATGGTGTTGAAAAGCTAACTGGTGATTAGAAAACCCTTGTGCAGTTATGTTAGCACATGAATAAAAGTGTGAGTTTTCATGGAAAACATGAAGTTGTCTGGTTGACCCCAGACTTGTGACCGGTAGTGTATGTCTGTGTTTGGTTGGAAAACATCATATTTTTCCAATGAAGCATACGTACCATCCATTACAGCTAATAATAGTGTGGCTTGGATCGCTCTAGTAGCTGTGGCTTCATAATGTTTTAGTCAACATCACAGCAGCAGGACAACACTGGAAAAAGGGTTTTGTTTTTTCTTTGCTTGCAGTTTACGTACACATGCTTCAGAGAGTGTTATTCAAGGTTTGTCAGGATCAACACAGGGAGAGTCTGGAGTGTTGTGACGCTGCACAATTTCACGGCGACTGACTCAGAGGCTTTGATTCTCACACTTGCCGTCTGGCTGCTGTTGGGAGTGTAGTGCTGTTTTCAGACTCTTTGTGTTTTTCTTTGTTTTTCTTCCTGTCTCTCTTCCTCTGTTTTCCCGTCTCGTCTCTGTCTGGTTGTGTTCTACCTGTGTTTGGTTGGCTTTCACCTTATTGGCCTCCAGTTTATCTGCACCGCCGTGTGAAGATGAGGTCATCTCATATTGATGAGAGTTATCTGCTCCACTTTGTCCAGAGTTTTACAGCATAATCGTGCACACATGCAGTCAGGCGTTATGCAACACCATTCAAAGCACTCCTCCAGCATGACTCAAACAAGTTCTTAATGCTTTTCATCAGATGGATCGGTTCACATAACACTTATTTAGATGCACATTTGCACGTCGGTAGAAGAGGTGTTGAAGGGTGGGTTCACACTTTACCAAGTTTGCCTCTTCTTATTAAAATCTTTCCTTCTGTTTATGCCGATCGTCAAAAGATCCCTTAAAACAGGGGTGTCAAACTCACTTTAGTTCAGGTTCCACATTCAGCCCAATTTGATCTCAGGTGACCAATAAAATCACAGCATAATAACCTATAAATAACCACAACTCCACTGTTTCCTTTGTTTTAGTGCAAAAAAGTCCATTCTGAAAATATTCACATTTAAGGAACTATCTTTTTACAAAACACTATGAATAACCTGAAATTTGTTAAGAAGAATAAGTTCAATTTCAACAACATTAAGCCTCAGTTTATCATTTTCGCATTACAATTTACAGATCACAGAGTGTCTACAAAGGCAGACTGAAGGATATCGTATTTTACTTTATGATCAAAATGACAAAAGTCAGACAAAAAAGACAAAAGCAAGACAAAATATTACCAAAATGAGACACAAAATGACAAAAGTGAAACAAAATGACAATAAATGAGACAAACGGCATGAAACAAAACAGAGAGACAAAAAATTTGACAAAAAAGTTACAAAGCGACAAAAAACAACAAACGACACAAGTGAGACAAAGAAACCCCACAAAAATGACAGAAACGATTCACAAAACAACGAATAATGCAAAACAAAAATAAGACGAAAAAACACAAGCGAGACAAAAAGGAAACACAAAACGACAGAAACGAGAAACAAAATTACAAAAGTTGGCCATCTCTCCCTGTAAGGCTTGATAGAATCTGGTTTTATTTATTTATTAGGCTCTTATCGTTTTTTACCCCATTATTTTACTTAATTAATAACTTTAAATGTGGGTTATTACTCAACACAGTCGAATGATTGGATCACGCAGATCCTGTGCATCACTGTGCAGCTAGAAGAACCTGCAGAGCAAACTAAAGTTGGGCTCATTTCTAGTTAAATCTTATTTTACTTCCCGCTGATCTTTCTTTAGTTGATTTTTTTGCCAACTTTGTCTTTTCATACTTTTTTGCTCTCCAAGTTTGTTATTTGTGTGTTGACATCTTTTATTTTCTTACTCTGCTATATTTTAAAGGAGGTTTTCGTACCTCTGTGTGCTCTGAGTTTCAGAAAAAATTAAATGAGTGAATGAATGAAAGTCAAAACCGCAAATTCAATTCAGGATTTGTGTTCTGTGACACACCTGAGCCAAGTTTAAACAGTCGGGTTTTACTAATGAATGCCGTTCCACTCGTGTGACCGTCACACCTTTAAAGACATTCTCATCACGTTCTCATCACGTTTTAAATCTGTCACACAGTTAACATTGAACTGAAGCTTGATTTGGAGAAATTATATCACAAATCAAACCGAAAAACCATGATTTAGATATTTTCCCCAAATCATTCAGCCCCACTTTGTCTATTCTCATATCCATTTGCATTCTAGTTTGGATTGTCTGTCAGTATTCACCAAGCTGCAGCTAAATTCACCACAAATGCACGTACCAAACAAATTCAGAACTAAAGAACATTTTATTAGTGCTGCTCGTGCTACTAGACGTGCAGCCAAATCAAATCAACCTTTATTGGCATTTCAACGACAGGGCGTTTCTCTAGGAATCCAATAAAACAGGATTTAAAACACATACATCCCTGAGTCGTATTGCAGCTAAATTGTCTCTGTTTAAAGTGTCCGCAGTAGCAGCCTGTGGTTAAAGTGAGTGACTCTGAATTATAAATCATTTAAAACTGAAACTAAGGTGCAGCGGTGTGCAAACTCCAGATCAACCATTCAGCTTGTGGGAGGAAGCTGTTGGTCAGTCTGGTGGTTCTGCCCTTGTTGCTGTGGAAACTGTTTTAAAGTTGGTATTCAGTTATTATCATGTAGAGTAAACCGAGTGGGTTGTCTTCTCCTGTTGTATTTCTAACACAAGTGAGAGAACAGAAAATGGATTTTATTAGAATTAGAGTAAGAGAAATGTGCAATGTTATCATGTGTAATAGTGTCAGAGGGATCTACACAACCGTTCAAAAGTTTGGGGTCATCCAGACTAGAGGTCGACCGATATGGGATTTTCAAAGGCCGATGCCGATACAGATTTTTAAAAAAATTTTCAGCTGATGGCCGATATCTAAAGCCGATTGTAGAAGCCGATTTTTAAGGCTGATATCCTTTTTTTTTTTAAAAAACACATCGATTACAAAAGGCAATTTAAACACTAAAAGTATATACATGTATATATTACAAATTAAATACACTGCATTTTCTCTCTTACCAAGAAACAAATCTCTTACCTGTTTTTTTTAACCAAATAAGCAGGTGTGGAGCGAGGCTTGTTGTTGCCTGGCTCACTTGCTCTGCTCATGCTCCGCTCTCTGAGTGCCGGGGGTCCTTCTAAGGGAAAAGCGGTCGCAGCAGCTGCCCGTACGGGTGCCTGATCACAAATCGGCTTTTTATTTGTAAATATCGGCCGATGGCCGATATTGAAAAGAGTCCATATATTGGCCCAAAATATCGGCCGGCCGATATATCGGTCGACCTCTAATCCAGACAATTTCATGTTCTCCATGAAAACTCACACTTTTATCCATGTGCTAACACAATTGTTCCTTGTATCATTTCTGATGGAAAAGTCCTGATAAGTCCTCAACGGTGGATTTCTAGTAGGATCCCAATCATGTGATCGTCAGCAGGCAGCTGATGTAGTGTTCACTTGTTGTCATGGTTACAGTGACGCCGTGACGCTATCTGGCAATGATACAGAAATTTTTAACAAATCTGTGGATCCAGACTATAAGCCGCATCACTGCCAAAATCTAACCACTTGGTCCTTGTGTCATTTCTGACTTTCCCTGAAAATATCATCCAAATCCATTGGTCTGTTTTTGAGTGATTTTGCAGACAGACAAACAGACAGACAGACACTGATCGTGACATAACTCTGCTGCGTTCCTTGGCAGAGTAATAAAAAGAAAATAAATAACTGGACGTAACTGGTAATATGTTTTGTAAAATTGCTGTTGAATGTATTAAAATTTTTAATAGATTATTATTGAAAACATGAATCCCACAAACCCGTCTATTGCGTTTAAATGAACTTCAACAGATATTAAATGAGAGGAATGATTCGTGTCAGCTTTCATGGATAATTTGTATTTTACTATATTGTTATCAAGCATTCCTTTTTCAACAGTGCAGTTTCCTTTCTTGCCAGTTTCCAGTCAGGTTAAGCCTCCCCTGGCCCAAATATCCTAGACAGTAGGAGTCATGTGGTCGAGTTCTCCTCAGCCATTGGTTCTTTGGTGCTTCCAGTTTGGGCCGACTCTCCCCGGTGAGGAATGAGGTCGAGTTGTGTGTCTGTTTCTGCTGAAGTCTGGAGGTCAGTGTGGCCTCAGACAGCTGGTCCAGAGAGAATCTGAGAGCCGCAGACAAACTCTGGATGACAGGAAGACGAGGACCTTGTTAATGTGCTGCAAAGAGCTGCTGATCCTATGATCTCAATGCTGAGGGCTCTGGAGCTTCAGACAAAAGGAGTGTTTAACCTGTCATGTGACTCCTCTTCTGCACACAGTAGACCAATGGTGTGCCTCCTACTTCAGTTATCATTCTTTTATATTATTTTTATTTTTGAGTAAATCTGGACAAATTATTTTGGACCATTTTTCTAAATCTAAACTAGTTTCAAGTTGTTTTGAACCAGTTTTTTTTAACAATTTTGGCCCAAATCTGAGTCATTATTGGCAGTTTTCGAATCCTTTTAGATTTTTTTGTTGTTTTGGACAATTATTGAGTAAACCTGGTCAGGTTTAAAGATATTCTGGACCATTTTGAGTCATTCTGGACAAATTAAAAAATAATATTTATATATATTGGAGATGAATCTAAAAATTTCCGACTCTAAAAAGTGCCACGACTGCAGATGATGCAAAACAGGAATGCTGGTAGACAACTGTTAATCGTGTGTTAATGTTTAATTTACTGATCAATGCAGCTGCACATTAGAGCTGCTGAACTTCATTTAAACATGACATTAAAGAAGTGCATTCAGGTCTGATAGTCCCACAATGCAAGAAATCACAACCAGTTAAGTGTTTTTGCTCTGTGATGCAAAACAACATGTTCTAGGATGCCAAATCAAAATAAATGGTATTAATTGGATTTTCTCCGTAATAACTACCAATGGAAAAATTATTTTCTAATCTGTGTTCTAGATTATATTAGCTGCAGCACAAGCAGTGAGAAACAGGCCAAGCAGGAAATCAGGAGCATAAATAAAACATATTTGTATGTTTTCTGCATAAAGAACTGAATGTGTGTAGATTCCTGTGGCAATGCAACACATACAGTGTGCGATTGCGTAGCTGCACGGCTTCATTTAGTGAGATTAGTAACGTTCAGCTCAGCAGGTTTGCAGATTACACATATTACCTCAGCTGTATCGCTCACAGAGAATCATCAGGAAGCCAATTAGTGAAAGTGAGACGCTTCTTATAGCTGATTTAAATATGAACTGCTGAGCAGAAGTTACTGGGATGGTCCAACACAGAGATGTCAAGCTTGTTTTAGTTCAGGGACCACATAGAGCCCAGTTTGATCTCAAAAGACCAGTAAAATTACAGCATAATAACCTAGAAATAACAACAACTCCAAATGTTTCCCTTTGTTTTGGTGCAAAAAGACATTAATTTCGACAACATTATGCCTCAGTTTATCATTCACACATCACAACTTACAGATCAGAGTTTCTACAAACGCACAAAACATTTAGTCACAGGTATCTGGAACTGAATTTTACTTTCATGATCGAAACAAGTTGTCAAGATGGAGAAATTATTTTAAAAACTTATAGAAACTCTGACTTTGAGCTAAACAAACCTTGATAACTTATTAATCTCGCTTCATAGTGCAGTGACCAGACAACCATATTGAACAAAAGGGTAAAAAAAATGTTTACAAGAAAAAAAAGGATGTCCATGCTGAAATGCATTTATATCAAAAAGCTGCTTTCTTGTCAGTTCTATCAATTGAATTATTACTACTTCAGGTATTACTATCTGTTACCTTTTTTCTGTTTTTAAACATCTGAATGACCTAAACCCAGTAGTATTATCCGATGAAACTAATATAGCTCAGTTTTTTAGATATTTTTCTTTAGTCGTTTGACAAGATTAAAGGTTGAAAAAGACAAGACAAAACTTGCAAGTGCTATATTTTAGTGCATTTTTGTCTATTGCTATTATGTATGGAAATAGCATGCCTGCTCTCTGGCCTCCACATGAGGAAAACATGCTTGTAGGTGCACCATTTGGTCAGTTTTTTTGCACCAGTCCACTTGAATTTGGTGTTTTGTTGCCTTGTTGTGTACTTCAGGTGACACATGGCGTTTTCCTGTTTGCTATTTATATGAGAGCAGCCCACACACAGACTGAGGCGTTGATCATAATCGGTCTGCAGGCTGGGAACCAGACAGGTAAGACTGGTGACTACACAGAGACTTTTCAGGTTTGATGAGTTTGCTTTAGTTCACCACCATGTGTGCGCTCATCACTGCACAACAGACACTGTGTCAGTTGGAAAACGCATTTGCATGTTCGCGGGTGTGTTTGCTTGTGTATTTTCGGAGGATCTCCCTCATCCACGTGCTCCACCCTTCCAAGATAAATGACGGCAGTCTGGATGCCAGCCTTCCTTTCATCATCCCTCCTGGTTTTTTTTTCTCCATTCCCACAAGGCCATGTTTCCTCGCTGCACGTGAGAGACTCGACTCTGCCCTTTAGCTTGTCGCCGGTGCCTCTGGCTGTTTTTGAGGTCGTTATTTAGAAACAAGCTTCTGGTTAACCATTATTTACCCTGCCCCCCTCCACCGTCCACACTGGGCCCACTGACCTACTAACCAGGGCGCTCAAACAAACAGCTCCGAGCATGTCGGAGTTTATAGATCGCTGCTGCATCACATCGGGATCACCGTGACAACACTGTCTGCTCACATGAGCTGAAAGGAAGGAGTCGAGATGTGGCTACTAGTCGTGTTGTGTTGTCTAAATGTTGCTTTTTTGTGTAACTAAAGCTTTCAAACTTGTTAAAACAAGATGGCGATAAACATTTACTGTTCCATCTGCACTTTATTTGACAATGTTGGTTAACCGGACCCATACGCTGCCTGTCTGTTATCAATTATCAGCTGCATTGATTGGCAAAATAAATACATTAATGCACGTTTAACAGTTTTCTACCAGCATTACTGTCTTATTTAAGTTCCAGCCTCAGCTTTTTACCGTCATTTTTACTGCAAGGTAGTGACCTGGGGTCTGGTATATAGTGGATTAAACGAAGCCTCGAATGAGAAAATTTTGCCTCGAGGAATTCTAGTGATCACATTACTCAAATAACTCAAATAATAAATCGTTTCTGCCCCAAATGCCAACAATCCTCTTGTGAATTCCTCTTGTGCATCTTTCGATGCAATGCATGATGGGACATATTGTTGGTTCGTGACCATTGGCTGTTTGCTACTTTTCCTGGTGCATTGTGGGATACTTGGAGTGACTATATAGGGTGTAACAATGGTCAATTAACATTCAGACAGAATGAAAAAAAATGCAATATATGACATGTAGTGATTGGTTTCAGACACAGCTAGCACATACAGTACCGTTCAAAAGTTCGGGGTCACCCAGACAACTTCATGTTTTCCATGAAAACTCACACTTTTATTCATGTGCTAACATAACTGCACAAGGGTTTTCTAATCATCAATGAGCCTTTCAACACCATTAGCTAACACAATGTAGCATTAGAACACAGGAGTGATGGTTGCTGGAAATGTTCCTCTGTATCCCTATGGAGATATTCCATTAACCCTCGTGTCGTCCTGCGGGTCAAATTGACCCGTTTTAAAGTTTGAAAATGTGGGAAAAAATATATATTTTCACATTGAAACTTCTGATGTCAACATTTGCAACATTTTTGGGAAATTATTGAAAACTTTTTGGTGGAAAAAAAGAAGCGTTAAAAAAATGTCTCTTAAAAACATTCACAAAAAAATCAACCAAAATCCAGCAAATTTTGCTGGATATTGGTTGATTTTTTTTGTGAATGCTCTTAAAGAAACTATTAGCAGTGGTACTGATATATTTATATAAATAAATAAATAAATATAATCCCTTTAGATATTTTTAGGATTTTTTGGAAGATTTTTACTCATTTTTGGAAATAATTTACAATAATTTTCTTGCCAAATTTGGGGGATTTTTTAAAATAAAACTTTTAAGGGAAACTTTTAAGGAATTATTGGAATTTTCTTGCTGAAGGTTTTACAAATTTTCTGAAATTTGGGGAATTTTCTTTTGCTGAATTTTGTTTTTTTCCAGACGAAACAATAATTTTTGGTGCCCATAGATGAAGACAACAGGAGGGTGAAAAATCAGCTGTTTCCAGCTAGAATAGTCATTTACCACATCAACAATGTCTAGACTGGATTTATCATTCATTTAATGTTATCTTCATTGAAAAAACTGCTTTTCTTTCAAAAATAAGGAAGTTTCTAAGTGACCCAAACCTTTGAACAGTACTGTACATATACATAAATGGTCATCTCTGGTTGTTTGCACATTACTAATTGCACAGTTCTTACTAGATTTCTATTTTTCTGACTACCTACTCTGTGAATTTGCAGTATTTCCTGCAGTGGCCTACTGCAAGCTGACATATTAAAGGAAAAGCTGCCTCTGAAGAAACCATGTGGTTAAGTCTGTCACAGTTCACAAACTCTAATTTCTGTGTTTGTAAAGACATTATTTACTGTAGTAAGAGCATGCACAAGGATTTAGAGTGTCACTGTGCTCTTTAAAACATTAACACACCTTATTTGCATTCTTGAATTTTCTCCTTTGCTTGACGGTATGGTTTGTTTATCTAATATATCTATACTTGGATCATGATCTTTGGAATGAGTCACGTGTCGCCCTGAAGAACTCGCAACATTTCAACATGCCCCAAAATATTTGCTTTGACTGTTTGCAGCCTTTTTGAGTTTGCGAAAGTCAGCAAACACTGAATGTCATTGTTCACCAGCTCAGATAAGAAGCCCCTCTGGAAAAAATATGAATTTAAGCTGCCATCTATTATCATTCCTGAAATAATTCCATTTTCAAGGCCAAATACAAGACGTGATTTGCGCATTTCAGCAGGAGTTGTTTAGACCACAGGCATGTCACTGCTAGTCGTCATTACACTGCTGCTTTTCTTTATTTTACACGCATACATCTCGAGATTTGTCCTCTCTCCGTCGACTCGGCTCGGTCTGACTTTCTCAGGAGATTGATTCCAGCTTGATATCTGCATAGTGACAGAGGCAGGCCTGCTCGGACATGTCGGCGTGTAACGTGAGAGGTAACGCGAGACGTCGGCCTTGTGAGTCTGAGCATTCGTGGAACGTCTGTGCACTGAGTGACGGAGGTTATGATTTTAACCTCCAAGAGAAAGGAGCTGGAGCTGCAGTAATCTTATCCCCCCAACCTGTTATAGTGGCTAAATCAAAACGGAGGCTGTGAATGGAGCTAATTGTTTAGTAAACTTCCAGTGGGGTGTCAGTGTTGACTCATCATTGTGTGAGTAAGTGAGCGTGGATTACAGAGTGCTTGGCCAAATGAGGCGGCACCCTGCACTCACTGTAATACTTTTAATCCCACCTGCCTCCTCTGTGTCTCTGAGAGAAGGTTCTCATGGAGGTGTGCTGCTGCAGGGACGTTCTCGAGATATTATGTCGAGGAAATATTCCCCCCTGGCACAGAGATGGTGTGGCTTTCAGAGGATGTGAGGAGGAAGAGAGATAAAGGAGGGGAATGAGACAAAAGGTGGAATTTAGTAGACAGGATGGAGGTGAAGCAGAAGAGCCTTTTTGCTTTAGTTTAGACAACAAGTGTGTAATCGGTGGCGCCATATGTCCCAACAAAAACATCCATAAACGATAGGCATTACTGTCAACCAGATTCTTGATTAACGGAAAATGACGCAAATGTCGACTTCTACCTGGTCGCTATATCCATCAAGCTGAAACTGAGGAAAGTAGTTAAACAGGTTGAACAGAGCAAACGTCTTAATTAGGACTGCAGCTACCGATTAGTTTAGTAATCAAGTATTCTTTCGATTATTCTGGTGATTAATCGTGTTGTTGGATTCCACACTTGGTTTTACAGCATCAAAAGAGGCTGTGCAACAGAAATACTCGTCCTGGTGGAACACGGGCAGACATCTGTGGTTTATTGTATGTATATAGTATAGGACAGGGGTATTGTACGTATATAGTGTAGTAAAAGTTAGCACCTATGTAGTATAGGACAGGGGTATTGTACCTTTACAGTGCGTCCTTGGTTTATGTCGTCCTCGACCTACAGCATTTCATTGTTACATCGGAACCAGTTATGTGGCACTAGTTGGCGAGCGGAGTGGTCAAATTTGTCGTCACACGGCACTGTAAGACGGCTTTGTTTACATTCGCAGTTGTACGCCACCTTGGATTGTGTTACAGTCGCTAATTTTTTTCTCTTCATTATGGCTCCCAAGCGTAAGTCAGACTCTTCTGATGGCAGTACTTCGAAGAAAAGGAAAGCCGTCGACATTGATGTGAAATTAGATATATTAAAACATTTGGAATACGACTTTTCCGAAGAACTGATCGATATCATAATGCACGTAATGGCTTTGTTTACATTTTCGGCGGCGTTCCACCTTACGGCAAAAATCAACTTGTGTTGATCCGTAGGAACGGAACTCCAACATAAGTCGAGGACTCCCTGAATAGTGTAGTACAGGGGTATTGTACATATATACTATAGTACAGGGGTATTGTACATATTGTCCCAAACTTTTAAACAGTAGTGTAGATGGTGTTGCTTTCAGAAAATATGGGGAGAAAGAAATTTTAAATGAGGAACGAAACAAAATGCGAGGCTGGAATTTAGGAGACAGGATGGAGGTGAAGCAGAAGGTGGAGGGCGAGTCGATCTGGTTGGATGAAGGGATGGAAGGTAGGGGAGGAAGGAAGGAAGGGAGGAGAGCCCTGATTGGCGGTGGAGGGAGAGGTGTTGGAATTTGTTGACCCGACCGGACTATTTATTGTCGTACCTCGTGGAGTCCTGCTGTGTGTTTTGGACTCCGGAGCTGCCAATTGCTTGGCCTCTACAGCGAGGCGTCGGGGTGGAAGTCCGCTCCCTGCTGCTGCCTCTGGAGAATGACCACCGCCTGGACGTGTGTCCGACTGTAAACCTTCTGTTCTGTCTGAGCATCGGTTTGTGTACATGTGTGCACCACAGGGAGGCTGGTCTGGTCCACCCCGCCCTGCTGACTCCTTTAAATAAGCACCGCTGAGTGTTTGGTCTGTACAGGGCAGAGAAAGGCTCGGCCACAGTGTGCAGGAAACGAAATAAACTACCGACAGGTCAGAAGACAAGCGCACATACAGCCTTATATATATTTATAAACTCGCAGGAAAACTCTGGAGTTATTCCAGTAGTAAAGCTCCAGCCGAACCAGTGTTTTTACAGGCCTTAATGACAGGATATCCTCAACCACACCTCCTTCAGAATGATGGTCTTTTTCTGTCATTCTGGTCGTATGAGTTTTTGTGCTACACCTGTTGCTGGGTCTGAGCCAGGAAATAAAAATATGAAGGATGCATTTTATATATTCAGGCAGCGGCTGGTTTGGAATAAAAAGTTCTCAAGTTGAGTATTGCTGAAACAGCTGCAAAATTTACATTTAACTGATTTGTGATTACAGCGACTGATGTTGCGTCAGCTGTCTAAAATGAAGACCGATGGAGGGCTGAAGGAAGGTTTTAGTAGGTCTTAGTGCTTGTTTTTAAAAATCTTGTGTATTATTTAAATTATTAGCAGTATTTGCAAGTAATCGCTTTTAATGTTTGTTCACTGCTTTGTGTTTTTTTTTCTTGCTCTTTATTCTAGATTAGATTAGATACTTTATTCCACTCCGTGTGGAAAATCACACGTTCCAGCAGTATCTACGCACGAAAGACAAAAGGCTTGCAAAAATACAACAAGAAAGGCACTCAGAGTGCGCAGTACTCCACCAAGGCTGCTCATTCCTTGTATCATTTCTGATGGATAAGTCCTGATAAGTCCACAGTGGTGGATTTGTAGTAGGATCACAATCATGTGATCATCAGCAGGCAGCTGACGTAGTGTTCACTTGTTGTCATGGTTACAGTGATGCTGTGCCACTATCTGGCAATGATACAGAAATCTTTAACAAATCCGTGGATCAGGACTATAAACTGCATCACTGCCAAAATCTAATCACTTGGTCCTTGTGTCATTTCTGACCTTCCCTGAAAATTTCCTCCAAAGTCTGTTTTTGAGTAATGTTGCTAACAGACAGATGCAGATCGTCACATAACTCCGCCGCGTTCTTTGTCAGAGTAATTAAAATATACGTCAAAAGCTAAAAGTCCAGTATAGAATTCTATGCTAGAAATTTTGTTTGTTTTTATTGTTTGTCTTTTGCCTGTTTTAACCCAGAATAGTGCTACACAAATAAAATGCATTATTATTACTCCGCCAAGGAACGCGGCAGAGTTATGTGACGATCGGCGTTGGTTTGTCTGTCTGTCTGTTAACAACATTACACAAAAATGGACAAACGGATTTGGAGGAAATTTCCAGGGAAGGTCAGAAATGACACAAGGACCAAGTGATTATATTTTGGCAGTGATGCAGCTTATAGTCTGGATCCATGGATTTGTTTAAGATTTCTGTATCATTGCCAGATAGCGGCATGGCATCACTGTAACCATGGCAACAAGTGAACACTACGTCAGCTGCCTGCTGACGATCACATGATTGTGATCCCACTACAAATCCACCACTGTGGACTTATCAGGACTTATCCATCAGAAATGATACAAGGAACAATTGATTAAATTGTGGGGGTGTTTCTGAGTCCCATCAATTCCCACCGCCTGCTACATATTTAGGTCACGTGATTCGGTATCCATAGATACTGTACACATGCATAACACACGCCTGTGCTCAGCAGAGGGTCATTTTGTTTGTAGGTACATCTATATTAAATGGACACATTCTATGTTGCAGTGATTTCTGTTCATCAATAACTAATCAATGAATGCTGCATTTCTGACAATGCCATATGGGGGAACGGACAGCCTTTTAGGAGTACTGCGCTCTCCGAGTGCTTTTCTAGTTTTTATTATTATTATTTCCTCAAGTATATTCTTTTAACCAGCCTTGCTTTAGCATATTAATTGTTGGTTAGGTTGGTTTTGGTCCCATTTTTGTTGTTATTTTCTGTATTTGTTTTGTAATATTTTTAATCAGTTCAAGCTCTTTTATCTGATCTGGAATTTAAAAATGTCTATCTGGACTTTTCTTTGATAAATTTATGATTTTAACATTTCTTTTATTTGAGCTGATTTATACAGAGCTTACTTATTTTATTTCATGGCTTGTGCAGAAAACAAGTGGCATGTTTTCCATCTTATGCTGTCTGCTACAGTGACTACTGTCTTCATACTTGTTACAAATTAAAACCTTTTTCTCGTCTTGCATTACCTGTGAAAGTACCGTGGGGGTAACAGACACTTATAAGGAAAAGCAGGATGATGGGAAAGTGTTGGGAAAATCATGTGACTGCCCGGTAAAGCTCCTGCTTCCTGCTCTCCCAGCTCTTCCCTTCCTGCTTCTAGACACCGAAGGCGGAGTTTTCCTGAGCGGTGGGAGGAGAAGCAGGGCAGCGTGTTATCCTAAGGAGCAGAAACACACTCCAGGTTGTGTTCATTTGGACTTGTTCACACAGCAACGCACAACACGAGCTCGCCGTCGCTCTAGAGACAGAGCTGCTACCTGCTTCTAACTCTGGTGCTCTGAAGTTGTCGCTTTGTTTGGTTTTCCTGCAGTCCAGAGAAACAGTTTAGGATCTTTTTCATAACAGGTAAGTAAATTTTAACTCATGTCCTGTTTGAGCAGATCAAAATATTTAGTTCAAACAGCACATTTTATACTTGAAAGTTACACTCAGCTATTGTCTTTTTCTGTGCTCCCGCCTGTCCTTGAGAGGGAATGCCACATCTAAAAATACAGGTCTAGATTATAACATTTGGCAGCTCCTCTCAGGACTATTTTCACTCTCTTAGCTGAGCGAGACGCTGCGCTGCGTGCACCTTAACCAGAATGACATTTGATTTCAAGCAGAAAAGGGAAGCTTTACAGTGCTAGAGGTGCAGACTGTGTTGAATTTTCTCTCTGGAATATCACATTTTAAACATTTTCTATTTAAATAGCACAGAAGGAAATGTTGATGGCACATCACACCATGGCTGTTGCCTCAAAAAAAAGTCTACTTTCAGCCGTGGAGAGGGAGTCAGAATCAGAATCAGAGAGCTTTTACTAGCCCACACTTCAGTGCCTTGCAGTAAACAGTCACATATTGATTTGTAAAGGTGTCGGCAGTGAGTGTTGCCAGGATCATAAAGGGTTAAGAGCCAGAGAATGGTGTGATTCTACATGTAAGTGTGTGAGTAAAACATTCCCTGTATCCAAGCCAACAGTGAGGCCTAGTCATGGAGGCGACTCCACTGACCGCTGTCCTTTACACCAGTGTGTGTGTATGTTAATATGTGTGTGTTTGTGTGTTGTACGTGACTAAGCACGGCAGTATGTGATTGCGTTCACGCCCACGTGTCTCTGGAATGTGTTCATCACCACGTTATAGGGGCGTGCGGGGGTACTTTCTCTCCCTGTGCGTTTTTGTTTGCCTTCAGGCTGCATGTATGTGACTGCTCAGGTGTGTGCTTCATGTAGACGTGCCTTTTGGCGCGCAGTTGGCATGTAATTGCATTTGTATGTATATGTGCACCACGCCCCCAGGTGTGAGTGTGTTATCTAACAGATTAGCTCCAGCTGTGAGAGTCGTTGCCTCCAAACCAACGATTCACTCTTAAAATCTGCTCTCCAATCAGAGCAGCTTTAATAATCAGCAGAAATTCTTTGCTGGATCAGAGTTTTTTCACCATCTAGAGCAGGAGTGTCAAACTCATTTCAGACCAGGTTCCACATTCAGCTCAGTTTGATCTCCAGTGACCAGTAAAATCGCAGCATAATACTTCTACTTCTTCTTCTACTTACTTCTGAAATTTCATTGTGCACAATGTTCTATCTCTCTCAATCTGTTCTAAGTTTTTGCACTTTGTGTTTTATTTTTTATTTTTTTTTTCTCTTTTCTTTTATATTCTATTTTATTTTATTATCTTAGTTTACAAAACAAAAAAAGTGGATACTAATTGAAACACTGTATGTATAATGTACTCTATGTTCTGCTCCACTTAAGAAAAATAAAGAATTACAAAAAAAAAAATCGCAGCATAATAACCTATAAATAATCACAACTGTAAATCTTGACTTTGTTTTACTGCAAAAAAGGTACGTCTTGAAAATTTTCACATTTTAGGAATTATCTTTTTACAAAACATCATGAACAAACTGAAAAATCTGAAGAAAAATAAATTCAGTTTCAACAACATTCAGCCTCGGTTCATCATTTACACATTACAACTTACAGATGGAGTGTCTACAAAGACACACAACATTTAGTCACAGCTATCTGGAGCTGAACAGTATAGTATTTTACCTTATGATCAAAATGACAAAAATCTTTCAAAAAACAACAAAAACGACAAAATATGACAAAAATGAGACACAAAATGAGACACAAAACGACAAAAGTGAGAAACAAAATGAGCCAAATGAAATGAAGCAAAGAAAGCAACAAAATATGGACAAACGACAAAAAAGACACAAAATGACAAAAATTAAACAAAAATGACACAAACGAGACAAAAAATGACAGAAGTGAGAAACAAAATGGCAAAAAATGGACAAACAACACAAGCGAGACAAAAAAGCACAAAATTACAGAAACGATACACAAACAATGAATATATCAAAACACAACATGACAAAAATACGACAAAAACACAAGCAAGACGACAAGGAAACACAAAACAACAAAAACGAGAAGCAAAATGACAAAAACATGAGACAAGCGACAAAAATCAGACAAAAAAGACAATAAAAACGAGAAAATATTACAAAAATGAGACACAAAATGACAAAAGAACAATGAACAATCTAGTTTTTTACTTTATCATCAAAACAACTTGTCATGGTCTAGAAATTATTTTAAATTTATAGTTTTACAAATTTACAATTTATAGTTAATGTCTTCTGTGGAATTTTTACATTTTGAGGGCCGGATTGGACCCTCTGGAGGGCCGGTTTTGGCCCACGGGCCGCATGTTTGAGATGCCAGAATCTCTAATGGTGTTGTAAATCCGACAAGTTTTTAGTCCAGTTCTCCAAAAAGGGAGAAAAATAATCACCCAACATCCTTTAATTATTATTTCTGGGACAAAAATGACTTCACTGAATCTTTTTCTTTAAAGTCCTAAAAATGCATAATTAATGGCTGCAATGTTCCCTCTATTCATACATTAAGATTCTACTTTTAATAATGTGTTTTATTTGATTTTTTTCGTTTAAAAAAGTGAATTCTCCACCTCATCTTTTTCTCCAACTCACTGTTAAATTGAGGATCTTTGAGTGTGTAAATAATGTTTATTTTAAAAGTTTCAGCTGCTCCTAACTTGAACCATAAATTACATTTTGATCAGCTGTGCTCTGGGCGACGTACTGTACATATCACACTTCAAACTCTGGGATCAGCTTCCAAAATGTTCATGCTCGTACATGCACGTCGTGAAATTAGTTTCACAATGAGGTCAGAGGAAGTTTGCAGAAAAAATGGAAAACCAGTTTTCCAACGCTGACGTCATTCTGAGCATAACACAGTCAAATAAAATATAAGACGGAGGTTATTCTGTTTTACTTATTATTTTGTGCATGAATCCTTCCTGGAGACTTTGTCCACTGGCTTGTTAGTGAAATTATGCCGTCATTATGTGTTTTTTTTAAAGATAACTATAGAATTTTATGCTTTAAATGTAGCGAAGTGAGTGAAAAAGGGTTTCTGAGTGTATTAAATTTGTCCCCCCCCATTCTTTACTAATATGGGCAGAGCACAGATGTGATAATATGTTTGTCTTCGCTGCTTGGTGTAGTTTTCCCGAGGGGAAACTCGGCCACCTGCTCTCCACTGAAACACAGAAACGAGGATGCTGACATTCATGCGTGAGGCAGGATTTCATCCTAAACCCACCCTCGGGTATAATTTTGCTTCCTGAGGCCACAGACTCAGACAGGCCAGAGGTGGAGGAGGGGGTTTGGAGGGATGTAAGGGGGGATGAGCCCATAAAGATGGAGCTGGATGCTATAATAACTGTCTCCTTATGGTTCAGTGGTTGTTTTTGTAGTCCACTACACTCCTGCACACATAACGGTTGCGTAACGCCGCCGTCCAGACACTTCAGTCATGCATGTCAGTGGAGTCCTGCAGCCGGTCAGGAGGTGTTTTGTGTAAGAAACGAGCAGAGTGGACCGAGCTGATGGCCGGGTAATAAGGTTTGGTGTCCCGGTGTTCCCTTCTTCTGTCTTCATTAGCTGTCTGAATAGCTCCCTAAATCAGCCCTCCAGGGGAGTGGCTGATAACCTTTTGAACTCCCCTTTTAGCATCTTTATTGACTTAAAAACCTAAGCTGGAGCATCCTGGTGGGTGATGGGTGGGAGTCTGGTTTAGTTCTTATCAGTTTAGATCATCGTTTATCTAGAAAACACTGTGAAGACACCATATTGATAAAGCCTGACCTGTTCAGGTGGGAGCCATGATAAGTGTCGGTCAAACACCTAAAAATATCTCCAAAAATAGTAACACTGTAGCGATTCAGCCACAATATCTGTAATAGTTAGATAGGCTAAGTGCTATAACTCATCATACCATAGTGTCTAGCTTTATTACTCTACCAAGGAACACTGTAGGGTTATGCAACAATTGGCGTCTGTCTGTCTGTCTGTCTGTCTGTCTGTCTGTCTGTCTGTCTGTCTGTCTGTCTGTCTGTCTGTCTGTCTGTCTGTCTGTCTGTCTGTCTGTCTGTCTGTCTGTCTGTCTGTCTGTCTGTCTGTGTCTGTTAGCAACATTACTCAAAAATGGACTAACGCATTTGGATGAAATTTTCAGGGAAGGTCAGAAATGACACAAGGACCAAGTGGTTAGATTTTGGCAGTGGCCTGCAGAATTCAGAGCCACTTAGCAAATATCAGCATGCTAATATACAAAACTAAAATGATGAGTGTTAAACCATGCTAAGTTTTACTTTAAAGTACTACAACGCTAGAGTACAGCCTGAGAGACCTAACATCTGACATGGTGGTGAACTTTTAGGCCATCATTGTACTTTTTGGTGAACTTTTAGGCCATTATTGTACTTTTTGATGAACTTTTAGGCCAGTATTGTACTTTTTGGTGAACTTTTAGGCCAGTATTGTACTTTTTGATGAACTTTTAGGCCAGTATTGTACTTTTTGGTGAACTTTTAGGCCAGTATTGTACTTTTTGGTGAACTTTAGGCCAACATTGTATTTCTTGGTGAACTTTTAGGCCAACATTGTATTTCTTGGTGAACTTTTAGGTCAGTATTGTACTTTTTGGTGAACTTTTAGGCCAGTATTGTACTTTTTGGTGAACTTTTAGGCCAGTATTGTACTTTTTGGTGAACTTTTAGGCCAACATTGTATTTCTTGGTGAACTTTTAGGCCAGTATTGTAGATTTTGGTGAACTTTAACGCTAGTATTGTACATTTTGCATCTGTGAGGGTCCATGTGAAGCCAAAACATTTGTGTCTAGGTGGACTTCGCTACAAAGACAATAGTAAAAATGCTCAACAGTACTGTGCATGCACCAAATTCGTAGATGCAACCTACTGTGCATGTATCCAATAGAGTCTTTAAAGCCTAAAATCTTGCGTCCTAGAAAAGTGGTATATTAACAGCAACTACACATCTGTGTGAGTCTGTTAAGGGAGTACAATCAAGGGTTAAGATTTGTATTTGAAATCAGCTAAACTCTCTAAAGTCTCTGATACTGTGTACTGTCTGAAGAAGTTAGAGAAGAGACCATTTTCCAGCAGACACCAGTAAAATACACAGTGTAGATCCACATTTATTGTCTATATACATTCATTTCTTTGCTGTGTAAGAGCAGTAGCACCCTGACAGCACTTGAGAGGCTTTAGTGAAGTCTATACTTAGCATTTTCATTGTGTGTTTTTTCTCTCTGGTGTTGTTATTTTTGTTGGGCAGCGGTTAGATTGTGCTGCAGAGGAATCCCATTCATTGTGGGATTCCTCTGCAGCAGTGGCCAGTTGCTTTGTGTTACAGGCATCGTGGCAGAGAAACAAGTCCAAGTGGCCAAGAATAGATGGGATGAGTCGAACAGGGTCGACCTGTTGGACACGTAAGGGTCATTTTAGAATTGGAGGACATTTGGGCTTCAAAATGTTTGAAAAATAAACCTTCTCTTTTACACTTTTCTGCTCCATATTCATCAATAATAGGTAATAAACTATCAAAGGCTTGATTGGCTCAGCTTACACATCAATGGTAGCATTTTTATTCCATGTTTTCTGTGTTGTTTGCTAACCCTACTCTAATCACAGTAACAGGGTTGCTAATCCATGCTAATGTGATCTTTTTCTCAGCAGTAGAAGCTAGATATTTAGCTGCTGTTACTGCTGACCAAGAGGACAAACTGACTGATGGAAAACAGTCCAAAGAATTAGTCTGATCCTGATAATATGAGGTAGAGTGAGACATTCAATCAAGGCTGACAATGGGATGAAAATATGAAAAATAGAAGAGAGGACATAGCTTTGCTCTACCCATTCTGTAGGAAAACTGTTTAGCGACAAAAACGAGACACAAAATGACAAAAACGAGACACAAAACGACAAAAACGAGACACAAAACGACAAAAACGAGACACAAAACGACAAAAACAAGACACAAAAGGACAGAAATGACACACAAATGACAAAAATGGAACACAAAAGGACAAAAACATCATCAGCATGGTTGTTGTGGGACACGCGTTCCATGTATAATAATTGTCATTTAAAATATTATGTTGGTTAAAAAATGTTCCCGCAATTAATGAGACATCAATGAATAAAATAATACCAAAAAAGGAGATTTAAGTTTAATTTTAACAGTTTTATTTGAGATTCAGTTTGGTCATCAGGGGGGTGGGACAGGAGAAAAATTACCTTTTAAGGGGAACTCCAGACTGATTTGGTATTTTTAAAATATTTTCAAACATTCTTTTCTCCTAGTTTTTTTTAGATTTGGTCTCAGGACAAGAACATTTACACAACTGCATGTTTTAGTATTTTGTACATGGATTACTTGAAATTTGATGTAAAATGTCCTCCAGTTCTGGAACGACCCGTAAACACTCCAGCTGAGCGTTGTTTGTTTGTTTTTTCACTCTTTCTCGCATGTTGTGAAACACGTCACTGCTTCCTGCTCGTCCCTCCAGTGGTCGAATAAACCTGAGAAATCACCGCTGACTAACTAACAGTCCTGCTTCCCTCCCTGCTTGGGGTGAAGGTGACTCTTACAAAGAACTAAAAGCATCTGAATGTTATTTGTGAGTATGTAGCTGACCATCCATCACTTGGAAGTTTGTTTATTAAACTCCACCAGACTTCATGTCTTCCACCCTCGCAATCACGTTTTTGTTTTCTGAGTTCCACGCTGGGTGGGGGGGTGCATTTCTCGTGACTTTACGTGGAATTTCTCTTGTTTTCTTTACTATCTGGGGGTCAACGTCCGCTGGGACCAAGGCCAAAGCGATACGACGAGACAGCCAGCGTCACAAAATACACAAACATGAACCCACTTTGTTCACGGCCTTCAGTTTGTGGACCCTTAAGCGCTGCATCTTCCTGTGTTTATCCTTTCTCTCGTTTTTTTTTTTTTTGTTTTTTTTTTTTGGTGATGTCTAAAGGCGTTTTCTAGGAAGACAAAAGTATAAATAATCTTTCCTCTTCCCACCTCCTCCTCCTGAGAATCCATTTCCTAACATGCTGCTGTTTGCAATTTGTTCAGTCATTCTGTATGTCGCTAGAGCAGGGGTGTCAAACTGATTTTAGATCAGGGGCCACATTCAGGACAATTTGATCTCAAACGACCAGTAAAATTACAACATAATAACCGATAAATAACCACAACTCCACATTTTTCCTTTGTTTTAGTGCAAAAAAACTGCATTCTGAAAAAATTCACATTGAAGGAATTATCTTTTTCAAAATATTATGAACAAACTGAAATTTCTTGAAAAAAATAAATTCAATTTCAACAACATTATGCCTCAGTTCGTCGTTTACAAGTTACAACTTCCAGATCACAGAGTGTCTACAAAGGAACACATGTAGTCACAGATATCTGGAACTGAACAGTATAGTATTTTACTTTATGATCAAAATGACAAAAGTCAGACAAAAAAAAGACAAAAAACTGCAAAAACAGGACAAAATACTACAAAACTGAGACACAAAACGACAAAAGCCAGAAACAAAATGACAAAAATGAGACAATATATAATAAAACAAAAAAGACAAAAAAATGACACAAAAAAGTTACAAAGCGACAAAAAATGGACAAAGAAGAGACAAGAAATTATACAAATGACACAAACGAGACAAAAATGCCAAAAAAGAAACAAAGCCACAGAAAAGTAGACAGATAGCACAAGCCGGACAAAAAAACACAAAACAACACACAAAACAACGAATAAAGCAAAACACAAAATGACAAAAATAAGACAAAAAACACAAAAAGGAAACAAAAAACAAAAACAAGACAAATGACAAGTCAGACCAAAAAACAGACAAAAAGCAACAAAAACAAGGCAAAATGTTACAAAAATGAGACAAAACAACAAAAGCGAGAAACAAAACATTAAAACTACAAAAAATGAGACAAACGACACGAAATAAACCAAAATGAGACAAAAGAAGTTAGCAAGCGACCAAAAATGGACAAGACAAAAAAATACAAAAATGTGAAAAAATACGACAAAAACCGATACGCAAAACAAGGAATAAAGCAAAACACAAAATGACAACAATAAGACAAAAAACACAAGCGAGACAAAAAGCAATCACAAAACGACAAAAACGAGAAACAAAATGACAAAAACGTGAGACAAGCGACAAAAAAAAAGACAAAAAAACAAGACAATTATTCCAAAAACGAGCCACAAAACGACCAAAGAACAATGAACAATCTAGTATTTTATTTTATGATCAAAACAACTTGTCATGGTCTAGAAATTATTTTAAATTTACAGTTTTACAAATTTGTAATTTCCTGTTAATGTTTTCTCTGTAATTTTTACTCTTTACAAAGTCGGGCCGGATTGGACCCTCTGGAGGGCCGGTTTCGGCCCACGGGCCGCATGTTTAACACCCCTGCACTAGAAACTGTCGCCAAACTGCTCCCAGTCGTTTCTTGTCTCTGTAATTAAGCAGACTGGTTGGTAAGTCAGCTGTGGCGAAGTGTCGGTCATCTCTTCCTCTTAGCTTCTTTGCATTCCTGTGGATCAGAACATCTTTTATCTTTCCTTCTCTTAAACACATTAAGTCACAGTGGAACTCTTTCTACATGCAGCAGACATCATGAGCCGTGTCATTAGCGCTAATATGGCGGTCGGAAAAGCAGTCGGATCCAGAACTCCCCGGCGGTCAGCATACTTCTGTGATAATCAAACCGAGCCTGAGTTTCCATTGTGGAACAGAAATCCCATTCCTGGGTCTGACGCCGTGGTCGGAGCTTTTTGGAGACATCAGCTGTTTGTGCAACAGCAGAACAAGACGGAAAGTTGGAAGGCAGAAGGACCGAGTGGCAGGGGGATGTTTTCACTTCCTTCATGAAGTTATTTCTGCCCGAGGATTTGATCGGTTCACACCTCAACCGGCTGCCGTTTGCACTTTAATGCCCGACATTTAGCTGCCTGAAGCCTTTTTAACGAGGAAATAAATGACAATAGCTGTTGTTTTAAAAGCCGCCGTCAATATTTGCATGCAGATAGCTCCTGTCAGGTCATAAAGATAGAGGCTAACGTTCACATTTACATACTGATCTCTGTGTGGATCGACGACGGTTAACCTCTGTTTGGGTTGTCCATCTCTAACAGACACAAAATGACAGGAACTAGACACTAAATGACAAATACAAGACACAAAACGACAAAAATGAGACAGAAAATGACAAAAACTAGGCACAAAATGACAGAAACAAGACACTAAACGGCAAATACAAGACGCAAAGCGACAAAAATGAGACAGAAAATGACAAAAACGAGACACACAATGACAGAAATGAGACAAAACAACAAAAACGAGACACAAAATGAAAAAACAAAACAAAACACAAAATGATGAAAACTAGACACAGAACGACAAGACACAAAAGACAAAAACGTCATGAAACGTCTAACAGTTTTGGTGCCTAATGGGTCCCGTTAGGTAAAAAGAGGCTGAATAATGAGTGACTCCTGCTGCTGTTTCAAAGATCTCCTCCTCCTTTGTGTTTCTGGGATTGGTCCACTGCAGTAATCACATTTTAAATGTGTGTCACCAGCAGGGATGGAGCCTTTAAATCACATTCTGTTTTAGAAACAGCATAAAGGAGCCAGGACAGTGTTTGTACAGGCTTCAAACCAGCACAGATTAGATCAGAACTTTTTCCCAAGGTATTTCCTTGTGCCTAAAACACAAAGTCCAGCCAAAAGTTGGCTGTTCTTAAAGAAATTGGTCTTTTTTTGTGCTTTTGGGACATGAAAAGGCTCTAAATCTGGACCAAAGGATGTGTTTTTCCCACTAGAGGCCCCTGTGAGGGTAATGACAAGGCCATAGCATACTAAACCTGAGGTGGCTGAGGTTTCTGAGAGCAGACGTTTGTCTTCACTGGTTATGAGAAAGTCTTTTCTTTAGGATGAATACCATTTCTATAATTACCTATAGCTCTAACTGGAGCTGTAGTGTGTGAGTGGTGATGCTAAAGAGGTGCTTCTAATGCTAAAACAAAAATTAGAAACAAAATGACAAAAATGAGACAAAAAAATTGACAAATGAGAAAAAAAATACAAAAGTGTGAAACAAAATGACAAAAACACGAGACAAATGACAAAAGTCAGACCAAAAACAAGATAAAAATCAACAAAAAGAAGACAAAATATGACAAAAATGAGACACAAAATGACAAAAGAACAATGACCAATCTAGTATTTTCTGATCAAAACAACTTGTCATGATCTAGAAATTATTTAGAATTTATAATTTTACTAATTTACAATCTGCAGTTAATGTCTTCTCTGGAATTTTTACACTTCAGAAAGTCGGGCCTGATTGGACCCTCTGGTGGGCCGGCTTTGGGCCGCGGGCCGCATGTTTGAAGCCCCTGGTCTACAGTGTGTGTTATGACGTCAGGTTTTTACAGTGACTGAGTCTGCTGCCTTTGTTTTGGTCATTTCTGACATCATGAGAACGGTTCGAACTCGTTGAAGGTCAAGAATCTTCAGACAGATGTAGCCGTGTGTTTGTGTAACGACGTCATCATCGTCATGAGTTTCAGTCTTCCTCTGGCTGAAAGCAAACAAAACAACTCCTCTTTTCTTCCTCTGTTTGTTAAATGTCGCTCTAACTCCTCATCGTGCTCAATAAAAGTCTTTTGGCTCCCTGAGGGCTCATTGAAGAGGCTTCTGGCCGCCTGATGTTTGTGAATCACTGCTTTCTGTGATGTGTTTTAATTTAAGCCGGACTATTTTAAACTCTGCTTCGGTTCGTCACATGGTTGAGATGAAAGCAAAGTGTGTGTTTGTGTGTGTGTGTGTCTGTGTTTGAGCACGTCTGTGGGTTCTGCAGCACCTGAAAGCCAACGTGTCCAAGTGTAAGCCGTCACGGTGGGTTTTCCTCTCTGGTCTGACGTTCGGGGATGAGAGCGAGGAGAGAGGAGGCAGGATCAGAGGGGAGATGTGGGGAAAAACAGAGTCACATGTTGAGGGAGGCAGGAAAGGAAGGCGGCTATAAAAAGACTAATTAAAAATGTGTGGATAGATATGTTGCAGGAGGAGGCAGAGAAACTAACCGGGTGTGATGTAACCTCGGAGTGTAGCGGTGAAAAAGATGCAGAGGTGCGTGGGGGCGGCTGGCTGTTGTTTTTCTGAGGAATTAAAGCTCGGAAGAAGGCGGAAAGCTTGCAAAACTGAAAGAAATAACACAAAAGTATGAGAGAATTGAAACAGGAGAGAAATAAACTTTCTGTGTGTCTTCGGTGTGTGTAAATATTAAATTAACTGCTCTAAACCAGGGATGTCAAACTCATTTTAGCTCAGGTTCCACATTCAGTCCAGTTTGATCTCCAGTGACAAGTAAAATCACAGCATAATAACCTGTAAATGACCACAGCTCCTGATGTTTGCTTCGTTTTAGTGCAAAAAAGTACATTCTGAAAATGTTGACATTTAAGGAATTATCTTTTCACAAAACATCATGAACAACCTGGAATTTATTATGAAAAATAAGTTCAATTTCAACAACGTTTTGCCTCCTTTTATCATTTCCACATTACAACTTCCAGATCACAGAGTGTCTACAAAGGAACACAACATTTAGTCACAGGTATTTTACTTTTTGATCAAAATAACACAAGTCAGGCAAAAAACAGCAAAAACAATGTAAAATATTACACAAATGAGACACAAAACCACAAAAAGTTAGACAAATGACATGAAACAAAACAAAAACAAGACAAGAAATTACACAACTGAAAAAGAAAACAACAATGAAGTAGACAAACAGCACAAGCAAGACAACAAAACCACAAAACGACACAAAACACAAAGCAAAACAGAAAATGAGAAAAATAAGACAAAAAACACAAGCAAGACAAAAAGGAAACACAGCGACAAAAGCATGAGACAAACGACAAAAAAAGACAAAAAACAAGACAAAATATTACAAAAGCGAGACACAAAACAACAAAAAAATTTGACCAGACATGAAACAAAACAAAAGAGACAAAAAAATTGACAAAAAAGTTACAAAATGACAAAAAAATGGACAAACAACAAAAACAAATACAAAAAAATTACACAAAGGAGACCAAAAATGACAAAAGCGAGAAACAAAACGACAAAAAAGTAGATAAACAGCACAAGTGAGACAAAAAAGGCAACAAAACTGATACACAAAACAACAAATGAAACAAAACACAAAATGACAAAAATAAGACAAAAACAAAAGCGAGAGAAAAAAACAAACAGAAAATGACAAAAATCAGAAACAAAATGACAACATGAGACAAATGACCAAAGTCAGACCACAAAAAAATAAAAAGACAAAATATTACAAAAATGAGACACAAAACGACAAAAGCGAGAAACAAAATGACAAAAAATGAGACATACGACACAAAACAAACAAAAAAAGACAAAAAATTTACAAAGTGACAAAAAATGGACAAATGAGACAAAAAATGACAAAAGTGTGAAACAAAAAGACAAAAGCGGTACACTAAACAATGAATAAACCAATACACAAAAAACAGAAATATGACAAAACACACAAGCAAGACAGAAAGGAAACATAAAACGACAAAAACGTGACAAAAACCATGTCAGACCAAAAAAATTACAAAAAACAAGACAAAATATTACAAAAATGACACACAAAACAAGAAAAGCGAGAAACAAAACGTGAAACAAAACAGAGAAAAAAACAACAAAAAAGGAACAAAACTACAAAAAATACACAAAAAAACACAAGCAAGACAAAAAGGAAGCAGAAAACGGCAACAACGAGAAAGAAAACGGCAAATGTCAGACAAAAAAAGACAAAATAAAGACAAAATACTACAAAAAACAAAAAAACAAGACACAAAATAACAAAAGAACAATGAACAATCGAGTATTTTACTTTATGATCAAAACAACTTGTCATGGTCTAGAAGTTATTTTAAATTTGTAGTTTTATAAATTTACAATCTGTAGTTCATGTCTTCTTCTTGGACCCTCCGGAGGTTCGCTTTTGGCCCGCAGGCCACATGTTTGACACCCTAAATGTTGAAATAGTGATTTAGACAGAGTTAGATTAGAAATAATCCTCTGTTTCTCTACTTGTGCTGAGGACAAAGCGCTCCAGAGGAGGAACAGTTGTGCAGCTTTCTCTGGTCTTCAGTGTTTTCTTTGCACCCCGCTGAGCTTGATGCAAGTCGATGTAAAACATTGCATCTGTTTGGCCCGTTGAGCTCCTCTCCTTCCCCCCCGCCCCGCTCTCCCTTTCAAAGAATTTTCATTTGAATGAAAGCCCTGCCTCGGTGTTTTGTTGTGCTCTAAAAGGGGGGAGGGGTCCAGTGGGTCAGAATCCCTTATTCCAGCTGCACCAATCAGGAGCCAGCTTCACGCCTCTCGTCCCGCCCCCGGGCTCCCGGCCTGGCGTCCGATTGGCCGGCTGGGAGGAGCCAGGCTCGGTATTAAAGCCTGTCCCGTCTGCTTCACTTCAGTGTCGAAGAGTCCCGTCTGTCAGCCGGAGAAGTGTGTGTGTGTGTGTGAGAGAGTGTGTGTGTCTATCGGTGTGTGTGGGTGCTTTTTTTGTCAACCAGCGGCGGACTGAAAACACACAGTGTGCGTTGGCCTCACCCGGACTTGTTTGTGAACTCTCTGCAGAACCGTGGAGCTTCCCGGCTGAGTTCCCGGCTTTAGAGTCGGATCACAGCTGGACAGACGAGCTGAGGAGGATCAGGACGCTGATCTCAGAGCTGCGTTTGGGATAAAGAGCCGCCATCAGCTGTGCTCTCTGGCTGACCGGTGACCCCGATCCACAGCCGGCTTCTGGGTCACCGCCGAGCTAGCAGAGGTGGTCTGGCCGGGCCTGATGTGGAATCTGACCCCGACCGACCCCGTCCCACCAGCAGCCTTTCACTGAGCCCGGCCTGGGAGAGAAGGGGGAGATAAAAGAGGCGACGGACAAGAAAGGGGGAAGAAAGGGAGAGCAGCAGCACAGCAACCGGTAAGGAAGTTAAAGAGGGCTGTGGGGGAGAAAGGGGAGAGCACAAAAGAGCTTTCTCTGAAGCTCAGAGGGACGAGTGGGAGAAGAGAAAGGATGTTCTCTGACCGGTAAAGCTTCTTTCTCACCCACATCTCATCTGTCAGCTCCAGCCTGCTCCGTGTCTGTCAGGTTTAACATAGAAAATTCCATTCACTTTTACTTATATAGCGCCAGTTACAGGTCAGATTGTCTCAAGATACTTTACAGAACCCATATGAACCCGCAGAGCAGCCCTAAGGAGACAGAGGCAAGAAAAACTTCCTTTTAACGGGAGGAAACCTTGAGCAGAACCCGGCTCTTTATGTTTGCAGGACCATCTGCCTGCAAACTGTTTTCTCTTGCATTTTTTTTTTAAGATTCTAAAAATCTCTCTCCTGTGGTGCAGCTCTTCCAGGATGCCGGTGGAAACCCTGCGGCCGTCGGATGGCCGCCTGGCCGGCGTCCCCTTCACCTCCGCCATGCCCTTCAGGATCCTCAACAAGGGGCCGGATTACTTCCGCCGTCAGGCCGAACCCGGCGCCCGAAAGCTGAGCGCCGTGGAGCGTCTGGAGGCCGACAAGGCCAAGTACGTGAAGAGCCAGCAGGTGGCCCTCACCCGCCAGGCCCCCATCAAACCCCCCATCATCCGGAAGCCCCTGGTGCCCCCGGGGATGATGCTCCAGTGCCAGATCAGCGCCCCTCCAGCCAGGAAGGTCCCCCGCTGCCCCGCCGACCCGGAGAACGGTGGAGGCAGAGAGGGGCCCGGAGAGAGGCGGAGACCGGCTCTGAACCTGGATATTCTGAATAATTTAATCAATGATGTATGTGACGGACCGCTGCCCTGCTCCCAGTCCTCCTCCTCCACCTCCCCCTCCTCGTCTTCTCCATCTTCGGGGGCGAAGAGCATCGGCAGCAGCCTGTCGGCGGAGCAGGAGAGGACCAACCGGATCCTCAACAACCTCAAACCGCTGAACCACGGCACCGCCACCTCTTCCTCCACCTCCTCCTGCACCTCGTCTCCGCTCAACAGCAACCTCCGGACCCCCGCAGCAGAACTCACCCGCCGTCCTCCCCCCGTCCCGGCCCGGGCCCCCCGCATCGGCGTCCTTGCCCCCTACAGCTCCCCCAACTCGGTGACGGTGCGCCGGGTGGACGTCCGGCCTCAGGCGGAGATCAGGAAGCCTCAGAGGGCTCAGCTGCTCCGGCCCAGACAGACTGCTCAGGGCCAGGTCGCCCACCCCCAGGTCCCCCCTCCGCCTCCCCCTCCACCCGCTCAGAACCAGCCCCCGGCCCACCCTCAGCTCAGCACCCAGTCCCAGACCTCCCCCCCGGCCTACCTGCCCCCCAGCCCCATGCTGGTCCGAGCTGGAATGATCCCACCCGCCTCGCCCGCCTTCACCCGCATCTCCAACGCCAGCTCCAAGGGCTCCGGCCGCAAGCACCCGTCCCTGCACCGCTCCAAGTCGGACCTGAGCGACCGCTATTCCCGGGCCACCGCCGACCTGGAGCGCTTCTTCAACTACTGCGGGCTGGACCCGGAAGAGGTGGAGGGCATGGGCGGCGTGGAGCGCTTCACCCGGGCCAACTCGGACATCGTGTCCGTCTCCAAGCTCCGCAGCGTCAGCACGCCCAGCTCCGAGTGCGGCGACGAGGCCGACCGCATGAGGGAGGACGGAGGGGACGAGGAGGACGAGGACGGGCCGGCCAGAGCCAACGAACGGGTTCCGTACGGCATCTCGGTCATCGAGAGGAACGCCCGAGTCATCAAGTGGCTGTACGGCATCCGCCAGGCGAAGGACACGAACAACGGCGTCTCTAACGTCTAGACTGACGAGGATTGGGAGCCGGTCGGTGATCCTCTGCTGCCTTACAGTTATGGATAATCCAGTTTTCTTCTGTTTCCTGTGAGGACGGACTTTCTGTTTGGAGAGTTTTCTTTTAAATGTGGACAAAAAACTCAGGACTGATTCCCTGCCAGAGTGAACGGACGATTCATCGCCTTCTGCTTCATCTGTGTGATAAAAGCAATAATAGAGCGGTGTAAGTGATGGTTCCTCGTGTAAAGGTACTGTGTGTGTGTGTGTGTGTGTGTGTGTGTGTGTGTGTGTGTGTGTGTGTGTGTGTGTGTGTGTGTGTGTGTGTGTGTGTGTGTGTGTGTTTGTGTGTGTGTGTGTGTGTGTGTCGTCAGCACAAAGCCAGACTGGAACTTCAAACTGCCAGAAAGCTGCACAGTGAAGCGACTGTTGAGCAAATCCAGGAAGAAAACCACGTCGATACTGTGAAACATTCTCACCACAACAACAAAAAGAGTTTCCATTCGTATTTTTTAAAGAAAAAAACTGAAAAAAGAAAAACCCTTTTGGCTGTAAGACTGTTATTACACAAGTTTGTGTCAGCATGCGAGTTTTGTCTATTATTTCAAGGTTTGTCATCTCAAATCAAGCACACGTTTTACTCTCACACTCTTTCACCTCTCAGACGTACGTTCAGGTCGTTACAGTCGCTTGTGTTTGTGCGTCGGGCTGTAATGTCATCTAATCAGTTTACTCCGTATGTCTCTGCACAGATGAGAGAGCAAGTCATATGCTGAAGGACGGAGCGGATGGTTGAAGCAAGTGTGAAGTTGTTTAGCCTTCTAGAAAGACGGAGAAATCCAAAAGAGTGGTGTAGAGGGCGACTGAAGAGAGAATCTGTGGTGTATAAATATGGCTGCGGCTCTGAAAGTGTCTCAGGAAGATGGCATACTGACAAAAAAATGGACCAATATTTATTTGGAGAAATGTAACTTAACGTATTTTTTAATATCGGACGAGTTTGTGTACAGAATTTTGCTCTTAAGTGCAATCTGATGGTATTTACTCTGATTCCAGTGTATGTAGGATCACATTTAAAACACACGTGCAGATACAGGCACCGGACACATGCTAGGGGTGAATGCTGTAACCATGGGAACGCCACGTGAGGCTGTTGTGTATTTATTTTAATTCCTGTTTGTCATAGCGGGAACAACAGTGTGAGTTCTCCCTCCCTCTGCACCTCCTTCCCCCCGTTTTTTAAAGGAAATGTTTGGGTTCAGAGGGCCGGAGAACGACGGTCTGCTATAAAATGTGCTGTTGAATCCAGCGCTGGATGCCCAAAGAGTCTGGAAGTGAGCGATCCAAAATGCTTTACCGTGGTGTTTTCTGAACAGTCAATAAAAGAAATGTTCAAGTATGCTCCTGCTTGCTGTTTTTCTTAGTTTAATGCTGCATTTTCCTGCAAATGCTGCTGCCAAGTCCTCCGTCTCTAATCTGTAATCTGGAGCAGCAGCAGGTGTTCAGACCTCAAATCTCTGTCCGGCATCAATAATTGACTCAGCGCTCCGACCGCTGCGTGGATTTTGTTTACTTCGGTCTGAAAGACTCACAGATGCATTATTCAGACGACAAACCGTCGCTCTGCTTCTGGAAATCACACAAGTTTGTACGATGACAGCGTCTCTGCTGGTGGACCACCTTCTCCTCAGAACCACACTCCTTTTTAGGGCTCCGGACCCTCGTTAGGAGCTCCATAAAACCCACCACTGGAGGCAAAATGAACGGGTGTGAAAGAGGTGCTTTTTCTACCGAGGCTGGACATGTAAATCCAGGATAGAAGCTAAAGCAAAAACAGATAAAACGGCTAAACTCAACTCAAAAAAATCTGTTTTTAGGTTTAAACGGCTGAAATGCTTGTGGGTAGAGGCAGCAAAAAAAAACATTAAAAAAAGATGATGATCGAAACAAAAACATGGCAGTTCTGTTTGTTTCATGGATTAATTTAGTCAAATTCTGTCTAAATTTGCACTAAAAACTTTCTTCTGCAACACTAGAAGGTCTTTATTTTGGAGTTTTTGTTGTTTTTGTTAGCTGAAATTGAAAATGTGCATAAAAATGTGGATGAGACGCTGTTAAACTGCAGATCATTGATCAAAACTGTTAAACTGTGATGTATTTTGTTCATGATTTGATAGTTTTCATTAATGTTTTTTTTCTATTATTCACTAAAATTGCACAAAGCAGCACAACTGTATCACACATATTGGTAATTAATGCAGAATATCCTTGAGAAAACAACCGTTTTATTAGAATTTTGCCTTTATTTGACGGTGCAGTTTCAGATATTAAATGCAGTTAATCCAAAATATAAGTTCAAGCAAAAGCAGACAAATAGGCAAAACTCAACTAAAAATCAGTGTTTTGAGGTTTAAAAGTTGCAGGTGGTTCAATAGTGTCATTGGCAGAGAAGTAGATGATGGTTTGAGGTGTTTCTTTGGGTCACTATTACAGATTCTTTCCACCAAGGATCGAGCTACAGACTTTTCAGAGCCAACATTCTCTTTAACCCTGCAGGTGGTGAGAATCTGATGCTCCGAAGTTTGGCGGTGGTGTCTCATTTTACAGAAAACAGTCACCTCCATATTTCTGTAGTCTATAGAAGCAGCTGATCCTACATTTCCCATAATGCACAGGTGTCAGACAGTGATAAACGCCGTCAAGAGCTGTCATAAAGTTGTGGAATTGAAGCCCAAGTCAAGCACAAGCATAGGACTGAATCAATTAGCTTTCAATGTAGAATTTACAGACTTAATGTTGAATTTCAGCTCCAGATTATTAAAGCTTTCCTTCCTCTGCTTCGGATCAAACATCAGGACTTCTCACATCTGGAGCTTCTTCACTCGGCTGGTCGGATGTTTGTGCAGGAACCTCTTTACCTCCTGACACCGTCTGGATTTACTGCTGTCTGTTTACTGGTGTGGAGGATGTGGGTGTCTGGAGGACTGCTGAGGAGCACCGGACTGGAGATAAATATTTCTGCATTTCTGAAGCATCTCCACAGCAGCAGCTCTGATTAACAGCCAGCAGGTCGACATCACAGCAGCTCAGAGGAGTTGGGAGCTGGAAGAGGAACAACAGAAATGCAAAAGCAGGAATGATTTTATGCATATCGTATAAGGAACACGTCAGCATTTATTAGAGGAGCAAACAACCTGAGTGTTGGAGGAGCTGAGCGTCTCCGAGGCTTTCATGTCCGCTAAGTGAGATCAGCAGCTCCGACTCTTTTAATGTACGCTGGAATTAAATCAGGAGGGACTTTATCCTGCTGAAGAGTCAGAAAACGTCAACGTGGTGCAAAAATAGCCGTGAAATTGGTTTCACAAATTACGGAAAGTCTCCTCAACGTGTCAAAATGTCCCAAAAATGGTCGATTTCACCACGAATGTAGAACTCCTGGTTTCACTCTTCAGCTTCAGTGTCTGGAGATTAAAGGATCATTCCAGAACTGAAGGACATTTGGGCTTCAAAATGTTTGAGAAATAAACCTTCTCTTTTACAGTTTTCTGCTCCATATTCATCAATAATAGATCATTTGAAAAAAATTACACAAATCGGTGGTTAAATAGCACAAAAAGAACACAAAAAGACACAAAAATGATGCAAAATGATGCTAAACTAGAGGATAAAACCATTAACACAAGGCTAAAAAAAATAATAGTAATTGTAGCACTAATATTTAAATAAGTAAAATGACACAAAAAGACATAAAAAATGACACAAAATAACAATGACAAAAAAACCACAAAAATGACATAAAACAATGCTAAAATAGCACAAAAAAAGGCACAAAAAGACACAAAAATGGCACAAAACAATGCTTAAATAGCACAAAAAAGACATAAAAAGAACACAAAACAATGCTAAAATAGAGGCTAAAACCATTAAAACAAGGCTTAAAGTAATAGTAATAGTAGCACTAATATGTAAGTAAGAAAAATAACACAAAAATTGCACAAAAAGACACAATAATGGCACAAAAATAACACAAAATGACAAAAAGACACAAAATGACACAAAACGATGCCTAAATAACAAAAATGACACAATTTTCACACATTTTCTGCTCCTTATTCATCAATAATAGGTAATAAACTATCAAAGGCTTGATTGTCTCAGCTTCCACATCAATGGTAGCATTTTTATTCCATGTTTTCTGTGTTGTTTGCTAACCCTACTCTAATCACAGTAACAGGGTTGCTAATCCATGCTAATGTGATCTTTTTCTCAGCAGTAGAAGCTAGATATTTAGCTGCTGTTACTGCTGACCAAGAGGACAAACTGTCTGATGGAAAACAGTCCAAAGAATTAGTCTGATCCTGATAATATGAGGTAGAGAGAGACATTCAATCAAGGCTGACAATGTGAGGAAAATATGAAAAATAGAAGAGAGGACATAGCTTTCCTCTACTTATTCTTTAGGAAAACTGATGACGTAAACGACAAAAACGAGACACAAAACGACAAAATCAAGGCAAACAGGTGACATTAAAACACAGCAGCTCACCCAGTCCCTGTTTATTGATTTGAAATCAGCCTTAAAGTTTCTGTTGTCTCTGAATGTCCCGCAGTGTTACAGTTTCCAGAGTTCTGACCATCAAAGCTAATGGTTTCGTTAGCCGGATTAGCCATACAACATGCTAACACCAAGGGTTTTCCTATTGTTGCTGTGACGCCAATCCATTGGGAGTTCAGTTCCTTAGACACTGTCAGTGCATTAGGACTCTTGTGTTCACTCTTGCAGCCAACAGCAGAACATTTGGTGAGTTTTATTCATGGTTCAGAGGTTTTAAAGTTAGCAGAAGCAGCTAAAGAACAGAAACAAACCTGGAGAGACAGGAGCTGGATGATGCAGCGTTGAAGCTAGAAGACTTTTGGTTTGGTAGCAGATCAGAAAAAGTGTTTCTGGTTTGTAAATCTGGGAGGCCGTCTAGTTTTTGTCTTCATACCTTAACAGCTGATATTTTACACCCCCAAGTTTTCAACAACAACAGAACATGCTAAAAATGGGTGGAACATTTAATGCTGTTTAATTCACTACTGTTCTATAAATATTAGGAGTTGGTTTGTTGAGACAAACAGCTGCTGATGCCAATTTTCCAAGAAAACATCATTAAAGTATCACAGAGATGATGTAAGTAAAAGAGCAGCAGTCAAACCTCAAACCAGGATGGAAACACGATGTTCTGTTTGTTTCATGGATTCATTTGTTTGGATGAAGTGGATTTTAAGTGGTTTGATTCAGACTCCAGCATCATTTACTGGAAGTCTGTTTCCATCTGCACTTTGTTGCTTTTTGTCCCCTCTCAGTGAAGCAGAAAACTTTGTTTTGCAATATTTACAGATATTTATTTTTGGGACTTTTTGCTGACTTGGTGGTTAAAACCGTCGCCTTGCAGTTAGAAGATCCCCGGTTTGTATCCCAGTCTTCCTGGGATCTTTCTGCATGGAGTTTGCATGTTCTCCCTGTGCATGTGTGTTCCTCTAGGTTCTCCAGCTTCCTCCCACAGTCCAAAAATATGCTCAGGGTAAAGGATGTCAAACTCATCTTAGTTCAGGTTCCACATTCAGCCCAATTTGATCTCCAGTGACCAATAAAATCGCAGCATAATAACATATAAATAACCAATCAATGACCACAACTCCTTTCCTTTGGTTCAGTGCAAAAAAGTAAATTCTGAAAATGTTCACATTTAATGAATTATCTTTTTACAAAACATCATGAACAACCTGAAATTTGTTATGAAAAATAAATTCAATTTCAGCAACATTCAGCCTCAGTTTATCATTTCCACATTACAACTATCAGATCACAGGGTGTCTACAAAGGAACACAACATTTAGTCATCTGGAACTGAACGATGTAGTATTTTACTTTAAAAAATGCAAAACACAACAAAAACAAGACAAATATTACAAAAATAAGACAAAAAATGAGACAATCAACATGAAACCAAAAAAAGAGACAAAAAAACACAAGCAAGACAAAAAGGAAACACAAAACGACAAAACGTGAGAGAAATGACAAAAGTTAGACAAAAAAAAACAACAAAAACAAGACAAAATATTACGAGACACAAAATATTACAAAAAATGGGACACAAAACAACAAAAAATGGGACACAAAACGACACGAAACAAAACAAAAAAGTTACAAAGCGACAAATAAATGGACAAATGACAAGAACAAGACAAATACTGACAAAAACGACAAACAGAACAACAAAAACGTGAGACAAATGACAAAAGTTAGTCAAAAAACAAGACAGTATTACATAAATGAAACAAAACGACAAAAAAAAATCCCAGCGAACAATCTAGTATTTTACTTTATGATCCAAACAACTTGTCATGGTCTAGAAATTACTTTAAATGTATAGTTTTACTAATTTATAATCTGCAGTTAATGTCTTCTCTGTAATTTTTACACTTTACAAAGTCTGGCTGGATTGGACCCTCTGGAGGGCCGGTTTTGGTCCGCAGGCCACATGTTTGACACCCCTGCTCTAACCTGTCCGTAGGTGTGAATGTGAGTGTGATTATTTGTCTCTGTATGTAGCCCTGTGACAGACTGTTACCTGTCCAGGTGTCCCTAATGAGGACTAATAGATGTATAGGTGATGGATGGAGAACTGGAGGTCTGTTTAGACCTAAGAAACTAGAAACATTAACTCCAGAGATTTTAGATTTTGCTTCCTAAAAATGACAGCCGGACTGAAATGTTTTTGACAGACGTACGGACAGATCAGCTCTGGTTCCAAACATTTCCATCCCTCCTCAGAGCTCTCTGTTCTTACGTAACCAGCGAGCCGCTCTGCTCGACCATCCCCTTGTTTTCCTGCCGTAGCGTCGTCATGGTTACGTAACCCGGAGTGGACACATCTGAGCGGCTCCCCGGAGGGGTGGCTGATGCAAAGAGTCAGAAAAAGGCTAAATGCTTGGAGCCGTGGGAGAAGAACACATGTCCGGGGAGATGAGAAGCTCCTCCTGCTGCGATCTCCGAAGAACGACGGGGAAAAACGAGCCAAGAAGCTCCGTCACCGTCTCCACCATATGTCCATATTTACAGAGATCAGCTGGTCCTGGCTTCCTGTCAGACTCAGTTTGTGTTTGCGTGTCTCGACCATGTTCCTGTGCTGCTCAAACACTGAGCATGTTCTAGTCTCTGTGTGTTTATACTCCATGTTTGTGTGTTTCTCATCCCAGTAGCACCACTAATGTGTGTCAGATGTGATCCAGTGGTGGACGGTGATAAGCTGATTAGAGCTGATTCCGGGGCAGATGGGATCTCCGTGTTTCTCACTGTGTTTGTGTGTCTTTGGTCGACTGTACGTCCCGTGGGAAAGCCAAACTGGGTTGTCTGTGTTAGCTTAGCGTGTTGTTGCAGCACTTCCCTCATCTCCCTCCGCCTCTATCTGTTCATCTCAATCAGCCTCCACCAGCTCGCCTCTGTTTACGCTCCTCCATACGCTGGGACGTAGCTCTGAGCTTCCACAGGTCGGCCTCAGACAAAAACACACAACAACGACACAAAACTGACACAAAAAGCCACAAAAATGACACAGAAAGACACAAAATTGGCACAGAAAGACACAAAAATGACACAGAAAGACACAAAATTGGCACAGAAAGACACAAAAATGACACAGAAAGACACAAAAATGGCACAGAAAAACACAAAAATGGATAGAAAGACACAAAAATGGCACAGAAAAACACAAAAATGGATAGAAAGACACAAAAATGGCACAGAAAGACACAAAAATGGCACAGAAAGACAAAATTGGCAGAAAAAGAAAAAAATTACACAAAAAGACACAAAAATAGCACAAAGCGGAAAAATAGAGGGTAAAACCATTAGCACCAGGCTAAAAGTAATAGTAATAGTAATACCAATATTTAAACAAGTAAAATTACACAAAAATGACACAAAACAAACAAAAAATATACAAAAAGACACATCAGTGACACAAAACTGGCACAAAAAGACACGAAAATGACACAAAAATAACACAAAATGACAAAAAGACACAAAAATTACACAAAACAACACTGAAGTAGAGGGTAAAACCATTAGTAATAGTTATAGTAGCACTAATGTGTAAAAAGTAGGGCTGGGACTTTAACGCGTTAATTTAGATTAATTATTCGCCGTGAAAATAACGCTTTGAGAATAATAACGCTATTCATTGCACCCTCCTCAGTTCCCTCATTTCTGGCACACCGGTAACTGATGAACACTGCAGCCCAGTAGGTGGCGGTAATGAATCTAAAGTCCGTTTTTAGCCATGAAGAAGAAGCACAGGAAGCACTGAGTGAAGTCAGGCTCTGGTGAACAGTGAAGGAAGACCAGATTGAGCTTGTTGGACAGAAAGTTTTCTTTTAAAAATCTTCCTTATGGCAGCTTGGATAAAAGCCTGGTTGTGTGTAAATTGTACAACAAAGAGTTTTCTGATCACTGCGTCACTTCAAGCCGACGGTATCACCTCAATGTAAAACATGTTGCTGTTAGCACCAGAGCTAACGTTAGCTACGAGTCATGCTAACGGCTAACGGTGTAGCCATCCCATAATAGACCACTTTTCTAGACAGTGCTTGAGTTTACAGAAAGTCTTAAAATGTTGAATAAAATCGCTATAAAAGCACTTAGATTTGCAGTAATCTGTGAATGTAGCAGACAGATGAAAAATGCAGATAAATAGAAATGAAACGTTTTTGTAGTTTAAGTTTTTACTCCATCGAGGCTCTGCCTCCTTGGAGGAGGAATAACCTAAACAACAAAAATATCTCTTTTAATAACTTAATTATAAACTTTTTGTTTATAAAAAAAATTACATAAATAAAAACTGATATTCCTATAAAAAGAACCATCAAAATTCCACCATTTATCAGACCCAGAAAAGATGAAAACAGAATGAATCTCTGGATTTTCAACTTTCTGAAGCTCCTTGAATTACTTATGCTGATTTTATGTGCCATACAGTGGAAAAAACAACTAAATTCAGGCTTTAAGTCATCAAAATCACTTTTTCTATATGTCCCATTTTCCTTTTTTTAAAATAAATTTAAATTATAAACACGTATATGTCTATTCATTGATTCAACTGTCAACCACAATTTTATTTGAATTGAAAAACTTCACTTATTGTGTCAAATATTGCTATTTAATAAAACTGAAAATTGCGATTAATTAATTACAAAGCCTGTAATTAATTAGATAAATTTTTTTAATCGCGTCCCACCACTAGTAAAAAGGTAAAATACATCCGTAAACAAATAAAGGGTAAAAGACAATAAAATGAGCGACAAAATAAAGTGTAAAAAAGTCAATATGATGATTTAAAATAAATGTAAAATAAATAAAAATAGACGAAAAATAGATCTGTTTTATTCATGAGGAATTCTGGTAAAATTATAATAAATTTCAACGTAACAATGAAAAAAATCAGCATTAACATTAAATAAAGTGTTTTTACTGCAGCCTACTGAGCTCCATGTAGATAAAAAGTCATTTTAAAGCCGTCCTGCTTTGTGTAACGTTGAGTTTGTGATGATTCGTCGTGTGTTTGACCACATGGAGAAGAAGAATCAGTGATTCAGAGTTGACATGTGGAGGACGTTTCACCACACTGACGTCTTCACACCACAGAAAACAACCTGCAGCGTCGTCACGGCAGCACATTAGGACTCTTTAAGAAGGAGATGAGTCAATAATTAATCTGTGATGAAGTGCAGTTAGAACGACTAAGAGGCTCTCAGCAGCACACAGACGTTAGACGTAATGGACTGGAGAGAAAATGTTCTTCACTGGCCACTGATTTCTTCTAACTGCAGCTTTTTGCAGGACTGTGTGTTACACTAACTTTCCTGCTTTTTCCTACAAAAAGACACAAAAAAGACACAAAAGGATGCTAAAATCACACAAAATGTTGCTAAAATAACATAAATGACACAAAATGATGCTAAAATAACAAAAAATGACACCAACAAGACGCAAAAAGAAACAAAGATGATAGAAAATGATGCTTAAATAACATAAAAAGACACATTGTTCATTGTGGGTGTTTTTCCTCATAAAGTTAGAGTTATTATTTTCATTATTATTATTATTATTTGTTGCATATTGCAGATAAATGCAGGTCTGAGTGTTTTGTTGACTTTCCTGTCAAACATTTGTTGCTCAGGATTCCAGATCTGTTTGATATTCCATAAATCCCAGAAGATGTTGCTCCTCGTCTAATCCGTCTGATCTCATGTTTCTGTGCTTCCAGAGGATCTGAACCGAGCTGCTGGACTCAGCTTCTAACTCACGTGGGAACAGAAGCTAGCGTTGGTTTGGCAGCTTTCCTCAGGCAGCCTGTCGCTGTGGACGAGGCTGACTGGGAACTAAAATACCGTGAGAAGATGATTCCTGTTCCTCAGATGATAAAGCAGCGTTTCACTCGGTTCCCGTTCACAGCCGTCCTTCCATCCTGGAGCTCCCATCTGCTGCCACTTTTGATCTCAAACGTCTGATTGCATCTCAACACATTTTTTGCATGTTTGTGTTTTTGCATATTTGCAGCCTCTAGTCCAGGGGTGTCAAACATGCGGCCTGTGGGCCAAAAGCAGCCCGCCAGACGGTCCAATCAGGACAACTCAGTAAAGAGTAAAAGTTACAGAGAAGACATGAACTGTAAATTAGTAAAACTATAAATTTAAAATAATTTCTAGACATAAGTTGTTTTGAACAGAAAGTAAAATACTAGATTGTTCTTTTGTCATTTTGTGTCATATTTTTGTAATATTTTGTCTTCTTTTTGTTGTTTTTTGTCTGACTTTTGTTGTTTGTTTCATGTTTTTTGTCGTTTTGTTTCCTTTTTGTCTCGCTTGTGTTTTTGTCTTATTTTAGTCATTTTGTGTTTTGCTTTATTCATTGTTTTGTGTAGCATTTTTGTCATTTTGTTTCAGGCTTTTGTCATTTTTGTCATTTTGTGTCTCATTTTTGTAATATTTTGTCTTGTTTTTGTTGGTTTTTGTATTTTTTGTGGTTTTGTGTTTCCTTTTGGTCTCACTTGTGTTTTCTGTCTTATTTTTGTCATTTTGTATTTTGCGTTATTCATTGTTTTGTGTATCTTTTTTGTCATTTTGTTTCACACTTTTGTCATTTTTGGTCTGGTTTGTGTCATTTGTGCCTTTAATTTTTTTGTTTCACATCATTTGTCTCATTTTTTGTCATTTTGTTTCTCGCTTTTGTCATTTTGTGTCTCATTTTTGTAATATTTTGTCTTGTCTTTGTGTTTTTTTGTTTTTTGTGGTTTTCTGTTTCCTTTTTGTCTTGCTTGTGTTTTTTGTCTTATTTTTGTCATTTTGTGTTTTCTTTATTCGTTGTTTTGTGTATCTTTTTCGTCGTTTTGTTTCACGCTTTTGTAATTTTTTTGTCTGGTTTCTGACGTTTGTCCATTTTTTTTGTGGCTTTGTAACTTTATTGTTAAGTTTTTTGTCTTTTTTTGTTTTGTTTTGCGACGTTTGTCTCATTTTTTGTCATTTTGTTTCTCGCTTTTGTTGTTTTTTTCCATTTTTGTCATTTAGTGTCTCATTTTTGTAATATTTTGTCTTGTTTTTGTTTTTTGTCTGACTTGTCATTTGTCTCACATTTTTCTCATTTTTTTTCTAATTTTTGTCGTTTTGTGTTTCCTTTTTGTCTCATTTGTCCATTTTTTGTCGCTTTGTAGTTTTTTTGTCTAATTTTTTGTCCCTTCCTTGTTTTATTTCATGTCGTTTATTCAAAATATGAACCCAAACTTCAGTTCAGGAATGAGGACATGAATTGCATGAATCGTCTAATTAAACCTGTCCCATGTACCAGATTAATCCTGGTTACTTCTGGAGTTAATCACCAGAAACAGAGTGAGTCCATTTGAACTGTTCACTAATAATAATAACAATCTGAATGATCCTTTCAAGTGTCGTGTTTAGAGGCGAGTTGTTTTAGAGGAATCTGTTATTAAAAAGTGTTTCTGACGCCGCCTCATGTGTCACCAGAGCCACGATGGACGATTGGTCACGGAGGAAGAAGTGTGTGTGTGTGTGTGTGCGTGCGTGCGTGCGTGCGTGCGTGTGTGTGTGTGGACCGTTGGACAGCAGCTGGTACTCGGTAATACAGTAAAACCGTCTCCAGCAGCTGTCATTTGGACTGAACTGAACTATGAGAAAATATTTGATGAAGACGACGACTGGCCAAGTTTAGTTCCACCCAGAAGCCAACCATGGAAACGTTTCCTCTGTTTCTAAAAGGATCATTCCAGAACTGGAGGACATTTGGGCTTCAAAATGTTTGAAAAATAAACCTTCTCTTTTACTATTTTCTACTCCATATTTATCAATAATAGGTAATAAACTATCAAAGGCTTGATTGGCTCAGCTTCCACATCAATGGTAGCATTTTTATTCCATGTTTTCTGTGTTGTTTGCTAACCCTACTCTAATCACAGTAACAGGGTTGCTAATCCATGCTAATGTGATCTTTTTCTCAGCAGTAGAAGCTAGATATTTAGCTGCTGTTACTGCTGACCAAGAGACAAACTGACTGATGGAAAACAGTCCAAAGAATTAGTCTGATCCTGATAATATGAGGTAGAGTGAGACATTCAGTCAAGGCTGACAATGTTCTGTCATGTGATTCACTGTTTTCTTCTTATTCTACCAGCTAAAAGGTTATGCTAACAGGGTTGTTGTGGGACACGTTCCATCCATATAATCAAACCAAAATCAAAGACAGAAAGAGCCTGGAGTTGCTTGAACAGACACACAACATGTAAAAAACACACAACCTGCAAACAACGACAGCTTCTTACTTCATTCTTCCAGTTCTGCATCTGGTTTCCACCTTCACTGAGCTGAGCAGCTTTTCTCAGGGAGTAAAAACCCTGCTGTAATTACCAATGCACGATGCAGCCCACATTAGGCTGTAAAACTGTCTCCATAAGGCTGCTGTGGAGCTTATACTCGGCTGCACAATGAGGCCACACGTTCCTGAGTCGCTTTTGTTTCACTTTGTTAATAATATATATAATTTCCGATAATTTCCTACTTTTAGCAAATGAATGCACATATTTTTCCTACCGGATTGCAGAGAACATCACCACCCTCATCCAATGGGGTGAGACAGACGTCCACCTTCCCTGAGCCTGGTTCTGTCACAAGGTTTTTGTTTCCCGTCCCTTTTCTTGGGGTTTTTTGGTTCCTTTTGTCGTTTTGTTTCTTGCTTTTGTCGTTTTGTGTTTCCTTTTTGTCGTTTTGTGTTTCCTTTTTGTCGTTTTGTTGTTTCCTTTTTGTCTCACTTGTGTTTTTGTCGTACTTTTGTCGTTTTGTTTTTACTTTATTCATTGTTTTGCATATCGTTTGTGTCTTTTGTTTCACACTTTTGTCAGTTTTTGTCTAGTTTTTGTCATTTTTTGTAATGTTTTGTCTCGTTTTTGTTGTTTTTCGTGATTTTCGTCATTTTGTGTTTTACTTTATCCAGTGATTGAGCTTGCGTCTGCTTTTGAGTACATTCACAGCTTTAGAAATGGTTTTATGCTCTTGTGTAGAGTTATGTTTGAATATAATTTAATCATGGGTGTCTACAGTGAGTTGTTTGAACTTTGTGCTTCACTGTCAGGACCATGCATTCACTGTGGTACTAACAGGCCTTTCTAAACTGTTTCAGTTGAACTTTCCTCAGGTAGACTACAGCTAGCGTCACGAATAATCAACACAAAGAGGACAAGTAAATGTGCAAGTCCATACCAAAGACCATAAATACGATCAGTTTCTAACGGAATCCGTCACCCAATGATGTGTAGAAGAAGTGAAGACTCTTTTGATGTCGGTGTTTAACGTAGCATTCAGCTCAGCGGATTGTTTTTGTGCAATTTGTGGACTGTTGCAACGTCTGCTCATTATCCAGCGTAAAGAACAACGGTGACCTCTGACCAGAAAGAATGATCAGGGCTTAGCACGACAACACAAGAGTACATGACAACACACAGGAATACACAACCGCCCACACACAAGTGCAGCCAGGCAGTCATGCAGTACAGTCGATGCAACCATGCTGCACTGATGAAACCGAACACACACACACACACACACACACACACACACACACACACAAATCCGCTGTACAACAATAGTGAAATATTAATCCTGGGCTTGCAGGCGGACTCTTCGCCAGTAAGACGAGTGCGGAGACGAGCCGACAGTAACCTACATATCAGGAGGTTTCTGGCTGGATCACCAGGTTATTTTACATTAAAGTCGCTCCAGTTATTTTAGCGTCTTCCACAGCTCTGTTATAATTCAGCGCTGTGAGGCTGCGAGACTCTGGAGATGAAAAGAAGGCTGAGCGTTAAAACAGAGTAAAATTGGTGTGACAAACTGCCACGACAGCCCACTTTTTAATCACTTTATGATCCAGAAAAATTGTTGTTCGACGCCGCAGATGCCTGGAGAAACCGGGAGGCACATCGATCCATTTACCGCAAAGCCCAAGATTGGATGTGACAGTATTTACAGTCTGGAAGTGACGGGACGCTGCCATCATCAAAGTGTGTTTTTGACTATCCGCAGCATCACACATTGGTTTCATATGCTGGTGATGAGCGTCTGAGTGCCTCGTGTTTGATGTAAGATCATATTAGCATTAGCACGAGAAAAAAAAGAAAGGCCGGTCTGTTTGTGCTGCATGCTTAGCTGAAACAAAAGCGACTCAGGAACGTGTGGCCTCATTGTGCAGCCGAGTATAAGCTCCACAGCAGCCTTATGGAGGCAGTTTTACAGCCTAATGTGGGCTGCATCGTGCATTGGTAATTACAGCAGGGTTTTTACTCCCTGAGAAAAGCTGCTCAGCTCAGTGAAGGTGGAAACCAGATGCAGAACTGGAAGAATTAAACTAAAAGCTGTCGCTGTTTGCAGAGATGTCAAAAAACACAAGCAAGACAAAAAGGAAACACAAAATGCCAAAAACAAGAAACAAAATGACAAAAGCGAGAAACACAATGACAGCATACAGTCAGGATCACCACAGTGAACGCACAGTCCTGACAGTGAAGCACGAAGTTCAAACAACTCACATGATCGAATGATATCCAACCATTGCTCTGCACAGGAGCATAAAACCATTTATAAAGCTTTGACTCTACTCAGAAGCAGGCGTGAGCTCCATCATTGGAAGTTTGGAAACATCAGAACTCCTCCTAGAGTTGCCCAAAGATGGATCTTTTCTTTGATTGTTCTTGACACTGACTGCCGTCTACCTGAAAGTGTTTAGAAAGGCACATAAGATGAAACTTTGCCAACGAATATGAATAAAAGCCCGAAGATTTCTGAGACCATTTGTTCTGTTCAGATGGGGTCCAGCAGATCTGTAATGAACCTGGTCAGGATCACCATAGTGAACGTATAGACCCAACAGTGAAGCACAAAATTCAAAGCCTGCATTTAAATACAGTCTAAGAGGACCAAGACTTTAGAATTGTGTACAAACAAAAACACAAGTTCAAAGAGCCCACTGCAGACCTCCATGATCGAATTATGTTGAAGCATTGCTCTGTGTAAGACAATAAAACCATTTCTAAAGCTTTGAATGTACTCAGAACCAACCATGAGCTGCACACTGGACGTTTAGAACCATCAGAACTTCTCTACAGTGGACCAAAGATGACCCAACAGAACATTTAAACTGCATCATCAGTTATCTAGAAGCTTTTTGAAATAAGTGTTAAGTTACTGGCGTCTGTTTCCAACTTTCCGACACCAACAACCCAGCATTCACCCATTTTAGTAGTTAGTCAGCTGTTCAGAAGTCTTGATCTGAGAGATCATGAACCAGCTTAACGAAATTTCTTTTTTCTAATTCATAAGATGGTAGATGGAATAAAAGCAGCTTGTGCGTGAGCCTCAAACCAGACTTCAGCCTATGGTTTTCCTGGTGACAGTAGTTACGTCATATGTTTGTCTCTGGTTTCATCTTGTGCAATATCTCAGGTGCTTGGAACCAAACTAGAAAGTGTGTAGTTGTATTTTCAACAACAGATCATCACTGATACAGTCGTCAACAAAACTTTCCATACACTTCTAAATACCAAGTGTATCATGACAGTCTTGACTTTCCGATGACTCGCATCATGACGTTTTAGTTCATTTATAGATTTATTACAGGTTTTCTGGAAATGTGACAAAATCTGCTGAGTCAAAAATACATACAGAGATTTTCCTGAAGAACATGGAGGTAATCTTCCCTCTTGATTGTTCCATTTACTTTGTGTAAAGCTCCAGTTCCACAGAGTATGATAATGCCACCACCATGCTTGGTGGTAGGTTTGGTGTTCTTGGGCTGAAAAAAGACACACTGAAACCAGTCCTAAACTAGTCCTTAAAAGGTCTAAAACCAGGACCAAAACCAAACTCAAACCAATTAAAAAAAATGTTCAGTACCAGTCAGAATACAGTCTGGAATCAGTCCTAAACCAAAACTGAAACCAGTTGTAGAAACAGTCCAAAACCAGTACTAAAAAAGTCAAAACCAGTACAAAATCTGGACCAAAACCAAACCTAAACTGCTCCTAAAAAAAGTCCAAGACCCACCAAAGACCATCTGAAACCAGTCTTCATCCAGGACCAGATCCAGAGTAAAATAAATCCCAAACCAACTTTAAATCACATCCAAAACCAGGAGAACCAAGACGGAAACCAAACATAAACCAGTCCCAAGAAAGTCCAGAACCAGTCCAACATACAGTCTGAAACCAGTCCAGAAGCACTTCTAGAAAGCCCCAGAGCATGATACTGCCACCACCATGCCTGATGGTACGTTTGGTGTTCTTGGGGTTAAAGGCTTCACCTTCTCTCCTCCAATCATATTTCTGATCAGTTTTTCTTCCATCTGACCACAGAACTTTCCTCCAGAAGACCTTTTCTTTGTCCATGTGATCAGCAGCAGACTTGAGTGGAGCTTTAAGGTTCTGCTTCTAGAGGAAGAACTTCCTTCTTCATGGATCCTCTCAGCTCATGTTGATGTAAAACCCTGTGGACACTGACAGCTGTGTTCCAGCAGCTTCTCATTCATTCAGACCTGCTTTTTGGTGATTCTTGGTTGATTCTTGACCATCCTGACCAATGGTCTCTCAGCAGCAGATGATAGTTTGTGTTTTCTTCCTGATGGTGGCAGTAACACAACTGGACCATGAACTTTATTCTGACAAACTGATGATTTTGGATGTGAAGCTGCTTTGAAATGGCTACAAGTGACTTTCTGACGTGTTCAAGTCGATGATTTGCTTTTTCAGATCTTTGCTGAGCTCCTTAGACTTTCCCACTGTAGTGTTTGAGTCTAATTAGTGGATCTAATGGGTTCTATTTAAACTGGATCAGAGGAGTCAGCAACTGTAGTCGATCAGAATCATTCAGGAGAAGTAAAGGGGCCACGAACCTAAGAAAATTTGATTAAAACAGCCTTCTGCATCACCAAAACTGTAAATTTAAATTGCTGTTTGTATATTTTATCAACAGATTTTGTCACATTATCAGAAAACCTATAATAAACCAATGAAAGAAAGAAATGTATGATTGTTGATCACAGCTGGAAGATGTCCATCACATGGTCACTGGTGTCAACACAAGTGAATTACTGGAATTCTAGAACCAAACTCATCGATAAATGGTATTGTGTGTCACGCATCAAGAGGGAACAGATTATTGTGTGCAGCCTGAGAATATTTATTATGAAGTCATAAAAACTGATATGGTTAAGTGAATCGTGCACACTGCTTCTCCCTCAAGATTTGCCAGTTGGTAATTGAGCGATTTCTCCTCCTCCGGCTCTATAATGGGCTTGTCATGCTGTGCTGCTCAATGCATCTTCAAAAGGAACCAACTCTCTGTGGCTCAGAGGCGAAGGCTGTAAACTAGGTCGCCAGAACGAGCCCAGGAATTTTGCAAGACAGGAAAGAAAGTTTGTGTGTCTGTGTGTGCACGGGGGGCTAAAATAGTGCATTATTAAGATGTGTTGGCTGAGTGAGTTTATTTGGGAGGCACTTTGTAAATGTGGCTGCTTTAAAAGATGTTGCTATTGTTGTGTTTTATGTGGCAGAGTTGAAGGTAAAATGGAATTATGGCATGAAAAGAGGACAGAATGTTCCTCTACCAGCATTATCAGGGAATCCAGACAACTCTTATCATGCTGGCTGTCAGATAGTGGCGTGTTTTTAACCTCTGAGCATTCGATTACACCGCTGGCACATAATGATGAAGGTACCAACATCATCCTCTCCGATCAACACCGTCCCTTCCACGGATTTTTGAAGTCTTGATTAACTCAGGCTTGCTGTGCCCATTTGTTTCCAGTTTTTATGCTAAGCTAACTGGCTACTGCTAACATTGCCGTGTCCATGTTTCCGGTCTTTATGCTAAGCTAGCTGGCTACTGCTAACCCTGCTGTGTCCATTTGTTTCCAGTCTTTATGCTAAGATAACTTTGTACTGCTAACCTTAATGTGTCCATTTGTTTCCAGTTTCTATGTTAACTGGCTACTGCTAACCTTGATGTGTCCATTTGTTTCCAGTCTTTATGCTAAGCTAACTGGCTACTGCTAACCTTGCTGTGTCCATGTTTCCAGCCTTTATGCTAAGCTAGCTGGCTACTGCTAACCTCGCCATGTCCATTTGTTTCCAGTCTTTATGCTAAGCTAACTGGCTACTGCTAACCCTGCTGTGTCCATTTGTTTCCAATCTTTATGCTAAGATAACTTTCTACTGCTAACCTTAATGTGTCCATCTGTTTCCTGCTACTATGTTAAGCTAACTGGCTACTGCTAACCTTGCTGTGTCCATTTGTTTCCAGTCTATATGCTAAGCTAACTGGCTACTGCTAACCTGATGTGTCCATTTGTTTCCAGTTTTTATGCTAAACTAACTGCCTACTGCTAACCTTGATGTGCCCATATGTTCCCTGTCTTTATGCTAAGCTAACTGTCTGACTGGATGAGTTCTGTCCCTTCTATAAAAGGTGTCACACCATTAAAAGTCCACTGTTTCCCTTCCTGTCCTGACTGTCGGTTTAATGCTGTGAGTCGGGAGATTCTTTCTTGCATGTAAGTTAAAAACCTGCCAGACCTGGAGGCTTTTAAATTTGACGAGGTGAGACCCCAGGAGCTTCTCTAACATCTTAGTGCCAATCAGAGGACACAACACACAGCTGAGAGTTCAGCTCGTGATCGGTGAAACGTGGGCCCCTGGAGGCCATAACTCAGCCGCACTATGAACTCATGAAATATGTAAACAGAGGCTCAGTAAGCAGTTCTGTTGAGACTCTGTGTGTGATTCGTGTGCCTGTGTTCCTGAAATGAAACATGTTGACATGCATCGACCTGACTGTGCACCGTGACACACTGATACAGTTTTTAATGCTCAGCCCAGATATGGAGCAGCTGATCTGCTGCTGGTGGAAAGTTTTAAACAGAAAGTCAGGCTTGGCTCATTAACTGTGTGGCTTTTAGGCAGATTTCACTGGTGGAGGGATGAGAATGTTTCCCACGTCGCCTCGTCTCTAGATGTGGAGATCAAAAGGAGCAGGAAATGGTGGATTCTGGTGGCTGTTCATGGATGTTGGTTAATAAAATGGACCGAAGTTCACATTTCAACAGTTCAGCTGATGCATGAAAAAGGTGGAAAATGAAACAGAACGGAACGGAATGGAAGCGTTTCTCTGGAAATCATGAGAAAGATGAGAACGAGTTGGTGCAAGTCAGTGTCGTTTGGGTTGATCTGTTTATTCTGGTAGCACTACAGCAGACTGCTTAGATACTATTTATTCAGACTAATGGAGTATTTACATGTTTAGATACACTTTAGTTCACAATAATTGAGCCTCCTGAGGTCTGTAGTTTAGAATTTTAACAGCCAAAGTTCACTGTATGGTATCAACAGCAGCAGAGAAAACTAAATAAAACTTTTTACCAAATTACCAAAGGAAATTATTTAGACAGATATTGCTCAGACAACAAATCTACATAACATGTAATTTTGTGCCTGATAAAACAGCAATAAGATAATAATATTGCACCTAAAAATTATATCTTGCATCTAAAAATGAAATCTTGTGCAAGAAAAATGAAATATTACACCCAAAAAATTAAATATTAACCATCAAAAATTAAATGCTGCACTAGAAAAAATAAATATTGCACCAGAAAATGAAGTAATACATACAAAAAATGAAATATTGTATCTGAAAATGAAATATTGCACTAGAAAAAGTCAAATATTACACCTAAAAATGAAATTTTGCACAAGAAAAATAAAATGTTAGAATGTAAAAATTAAGTATTGCACCTAAAAATGAATTATTGCACTAAAAAATGAAATACTGCACAAGAAAAATATTTTCCCCCAAAATGAAATATTACACACAAAAAATTAAATATTTCAGAAGAAAAATGAAATATTTCAGAAGAAAAATTAATTATATAAAAAAAATTAAATATTGCAACTAAAAATGAAATATTACACATACTGAAACTGATTTTGCACTGCAAGCCTAAAAGTTATCACAGTTCTCTTTGAACATCACATTAGAAAAGACAACAAAGGCATTTTCTTCTGTAAAACTGACATAAACTAGATGCACCGCCTGGGAATCAAACCCAGGTCACAAGAATGGGAATCTTGTATGATACCACTGCACCAGCAGTGCTTCTAGAGAGCAGAAAAGATGGAGACCAAGCAGGGAAAAGGACATTAAGATGGAGAGGACGGGAGGAGGGTCAACCAGAGGGATTAGAGACAAAAGGACACAACAGGGTTCCAGATGGAGAGATTTTAGGAGAATTCATGTGAATAAAACTCTGCTCATCTCGCTGTAGGATTTAGTCAAACTCTTTCCTATAAACTGAAGGTTTATCTGTGAGCTGATCCAGAACATATGTAGGTCAACTTTAACTCATCTACACTACCCTTCAAAAACATAGGTTCACTTAGAAATGTCCTTAGTTTTGAAAGAAAAGCATTTTTAAAAAAATGAAGATTACATTAAATGAATGATAAATCCAGTGTAGACATTGTTAATGTGATAAATGACTATTCTAGCTGGAAACAGCTGATTTTTAATGGAATATCTCCATAGGGGTACAGAGGAACATTTCCAGCAACCATCACTCCTGTGTTCTAATGCTACATTGTGTTAGCTAATGGTGTTGAAAGGCTCATTGATGATTAGAAAACCCTTGTGCAGTTATGTTAGCACATGGAGAAAAGTGTGAGCTTTCATGGAAAACATGAAATTGCCTGGATGACCCCAAACTTTTGAACCTATATGTATATTTTCTGGCACCTTTGCTGCCAGATTTTTACAGTTCTTTATGGATTTATCGAGACACAAAACAACATAAAGACATAAAACGACCACAGAGACATAAAATCCCCCTTTATCCTTTAACTATAGAGTTGGTTATCTTAGCATAAAGACAGGAAACACAGGGACACAGGAAGCTCTAATTCATCCATCCATCCATTATCTATACACCTCTTAATCCTCACTAGGGTCACGGGGGGGGGGGCTGGAGTCTATCCCAGCTGACTCAGGTGAAGGCAGGGGACACCTGGACAGGTCGCCAGTCTGTCACAGGGCTACATACAGAGACAAACAAGCACTCTCACATTCACACCTACGGGCAATTTAGAATCATCAATCAACCTCAGCATATTTTTGGACTGTGGGAGGAAGCCGGAGTACCCGGAGAAAACCCACGCATGCACAGGGAGAACATGCAAACTCCATGCAGAAAGATCCCAGGAAAGCCGGGACGTGAACCAGGGACCTTCTTGCTGCAAGGCGAAAGTGCTAACCACTACACCACTGTGCAGCCCTGCTCTAATTCATCAAAAAAAAAATTTAATCTACCAACTAGCATCTCTAAAAGCACTGCACATTGGTTTAGCAGGTTTTATGTTAAGTGCTAAAGCTTTGGCTAAGCTAAGCTAAGCTAATCGAGGCCTAGCTTTAAATGCACTAACACATGGGTGGCATCCATCTTCTAGTCGGATTCTCAGCAAGAAAACGAATGAAACATTGAAAAACAACAAATAAAATGTGTTTGTATTTGAAGCAGCATCCAGCAGATGAAACTGAGTCTGACGTTAACAACAAACATTAATGAGGAAAGAAAGGGTTCAGAGCAAATCTGTAGATGAGTTACTGCAGCTTCTTTCCCGTCTGGATTCAGTGTTTCAACTCCATGGTTCAATATAATATAATATGTTATACATACATGTAGCCTACAGCGCCACCTGCTGACATCTTTATTATTATCTGTGCAGCCAAGTTCAACTCCTGCAGCATGTTGTTCCATCAGAAACATGAACTGAAAAATTCACCAAAAATCAACCGTTTGCTTTGACCTGATTGTGTGAAAACTAAAAAATTCCTGGTTCCTCGATGCAGCTGTGAAGCCATTGGTGGATCAGCTGAGAGCAGCAGTCAGGGGAGAAAAATCTGAGTTTAAAGCAAACTGATCCATAAGTCAGTACACATTAACAGTTCCAGGGTCGGTCTGGACAGTTTTTTTAAATTAGGTTCAGACAATTTTTGCTCATTTCGAACACGTTTTATGTAATTTTGTCTCATTTCAAACTAATTTTAGGAAAATTCTTGAATAGTCAGGCTAACTGTCACATATCCAGGCTAACTGTCAGGCTAACTGTCACATAGCCAGGCTAACTGTCAGGCTAACTGTCACATAGCTAGGCTAACTGTCACATAGCTAGGCTAACTGTCAGGTTAACTGTCACACAGCCATGCTAAATGTCACACAGTCAGGCTAACTGTCACATAGTCAGGCTAACTGTCGCATAGCCAGGCTAACTGTCAGGCTAACTGTCACATAGTTAGGCTAACTGTCACATAGCCAGGCTAACTGTCAGGCTAACTGTCACATAGTCAGGCTAACTGATGCATAGTCAGGCTAACTGTCGCATAGCCAGGGCAACTGTTGCATAGCCAGGCTAACTGTAACATAGCCAGGCTAACTGTCAAATAGTCAGGCTAACTGTCAGGCTAACTGTCATGCTAACTGTCACATAGTCATGCTAACTGTCACATAGTCAGGTTAACTGTCAGGCTAACTGTCATGCTAACTGTCACATAGTCAGGCTAACTGTCACTTAGCCTGACTATGTGACATGTATTTACATTAACATCTATTTGCTCCATAGACATAAATAAGAATAGTTCACATTCTTCTTGATTTTTTTTTTTTATAATATCTCAAAAAATTGCTTCAAATTCTCTTGACAAGTGCATGGAAACACTTTTTTTAAATTCCTCTTGACCTTTGAATGAGAATATTGTAACAAATACCTCGTTCATTCAGGTTATGATGATTGTTTTCATTAAATCAAGCAAATTATTCAGTTTCTCTATTTTAAATCATCAGCTGTGGTTTCTTCTTCCTGTTATGAATTTAACTGGAGGCTTGGATTCGGCCTGATGACCTACAATCCTGCTCATTATCCAGCAGAGAAATGGGGGTGAAAGGGGTGATTAGAGTCGTGATTACAGTAAACCTCTTTCATATCCTCTATGGGAGGAAGCTGGGGTTTAAGGCAGCCTGAGAAGAAGAGCTGGACGCCACAGAGGTTAAACTGGAGACCATGAATCCTACAGGAGTCAGATTCACCGGTTTGTTTTGGTGGATCTCTTGGGGGAGGCTCTGAAGGATAAACTGTTGTTGACTCGGAGCTTACAGCTGGTTGATTGTTCATCTGTCTGTTTTCCCCAGAGACTAGCAGACACACGACCAATCCTCTTACATGTAGCCGAAGCACCGCCATCTAATCCACGGACGTTTATTCTGCTCAGCTCGGGACAGTCAAGGAGTTTAAACAACCTGCATCAGTTATTGATTGGAGATACTGTCACTGTTAGCGTGTTCTGTAGTTCATGCATCATGAGTGTTTTCTTTAAAACGTTTCACCTTCATGCTGGGGCTGCACAGTGGCATGGTGGTTAGCACTGACACCTTGCAGCTAGAAGATCCTCGGTTTGTGTCCCGGCCTTCCTGGTATCTTTCTGCATGGAGTTTCCATGTTCTCCCTGTTCATGCATGGGTCTTCTCTGGGTTCTCTAGCTTCCTCCCACAGTCCAAAAACATGCTGAGATTAATTGTTAACTTTAAAATGTCTGTAGGTGTGAGTGTGATTGTTTGTCTCTATGTGTAGCCCTGTGATAGACTGTTACCTGCCTTCACCCCAAGTCAGCTGGGATAGACTCCAGCCCCACACAACCCTAATGAGGATTAAGCAGTGTATAGATGATGGATGGATGGACCGCCATGCTGCTATAATGGTCAAAGTACTAAAATATGATCTGTTTTCCTTTCAAATACCAAAAACAGACAAAAAAGAGAAAACCTTCCCATTTTTAAAGTTTTCCAATTTCCATTAACCTTCAGCAGCTTCTAGCACATTTTTACTCACTGTTGGTTCATTTTTCACTGCAATCTAAAGTCCTGGACCTTTATGGAAACAGAACAACCACGACTAGAAGGTTAGAGAACTTAGAAATGTCTTCTGTGCAAAGTCAGACAATTATAATGCCATAAATAATTGATATGAATATTTATTTTGCAAGATTTTTTAAAAACTGGAATCAACATCCAACCAACTATTATCTATACACCGCTTAATCCTCATTAGGGGCATGGGGGGCTGGAGTCTATCCCAGCTGACCTAGGGGGAGAGTTCACCTGGACAGGTAACAGTCTATCACAAGGTTACACAGAGTCAAACAATCACACTCATTCACTATGTGAATTATAGCACATAAAAGCATAAAACATGTAATTTCCTGTTGCCAGCAGGTGGCGCTATGACTGTGAATGAATATTAGCATATGGATGTGACCAGGACAGGACTCTAATCAAACATGTAAAGTCTGAGACAGATTGGAGCATGTAGACAGCACTTCCTGTTTCATGGCGAACCATCAAAGTTCAGGGGGCCTCCATGGCGACGCCCTTTGACTTTTGCTGAACATTATGACAACTTTTCATCATTAAAGTCTGTTTTATGCACTGCCTAAATCTGAGATGTCTTGGAGTTACCCCTATGAGGAGTTAACCCCTGAAAATGACAAAAATAACCAAAAAAATCTCCCAGTTAAAGCAAAATGGTGGACTTCCTGTTGGGTTTAGGATATGGCTCCAAGAGGCTTTTTTGTTCACCCTGACGTACCAAATTTGGTAGCTGTAGATGAAACATCCTGCCCGTAGAAATGTTGCAGGGATGCTATGGAGCCATTTTTCCACATAAAATATCAGATTTTTCACCAGTTCTAATGTGTGTGCAGATGTTCATGAGCCTCAAAAATGTGATTGTTTTGGGTGAGGAATAATTCCTTGCGTTCCAACAGGGTCCTGTCAATGTCCTAATTAGACCTGAGAGGTCAAAGAAGCTAAAACTCTCCATAGAACTGGAGCAGTGGTGGTGGTTTTCTTTCATTTTATCACATTATAAAAAGCTGACCTTATAAACTACATGTTAAAATAAGTGTCACCTTTTTTGGCAACTAACTGAGTTATGTGACCAGATTAGGAGAACGTTGATGTCTGAGATTCAGAAGCTGGTTTGTGGAAGATCAATAACGTGGAAACGTACCAGACAGCCGGTTTCACGGACGGATTGAGGCTCAACATTCATCACATATTAACTCTTTCACCAGTGTTGACAGAACGTCATGTAGAACTGCAGCAAAGTTCTCTGACTCACAGCTTATTTCTAAGTTCTGAATCATCAACGGTTCTTTCCCACACTGTTCTCTGTGACAGTTTAAGGTCACAGAAAGAATAAAAGGTGTGAAACATTCAAAGAGTCTGTTTTCCTGTTAACTGGCCTCATCATTAGAAATAAATTCAGCGGAACCTCAGCTGACAGGAAACGTTCCCACAACACTGGAGAACGTCACCGACAGGTTCCAATCATCTTTTTAAAGAAAATGTTTTAATTCCTATAAAATGAATGTGTTTTGATGTCAATATTCAGAGGAACAAAGATTATGCTCCATAACAACAAAGGAGGAACGTTCTCAAACCAACGTTCAAAAGATGTTCTCTAGATTTTATTGAGGGCTCAGATGATTTTATAAAATGTTATTTTATTGAGAAATATTAATGAAGGTAAAACATTCTGCCTGCAATGTGATGTTTTGGAGAAAAGCATTATAGAACGTTCTTCTATGGAACATTCTCACAATGTTCTAAGATAAAGGGGGAACAGTCTCAAACCAGCATTCAAAAAATGTTCTCGATATCAAGAACCTTTTGTAACATTTCTGTGATGTGACATGTTAAAGGTAGAACATTTTGTATTTTCGTTGAGGGAACACTTCGTAGAACATTCTCCAATAAAACATTTCCACCAAAAGAGAATGCTTTCAATATGACATTCAAAAAACATTTTGATGACAGAACGTTCTTTGGAAGACATTGGTTGATCCGTAGATTGCTTTTGGTATTAGAAGTTAAACAGTGCAGTGCTCTGAGGATGTTGGGGGTAAAACATTGTAGAACATTCTCACAATGTTCTACAATAAAAACGTGGAATGTTTTAAAAAATCATTCAAAAAATGTTCTCAAGGCACCAGATGTTTTATATATAGAACGTTTTGCAACGTTTCTGTCTTGTGACATGTTAAAGGCGGAACATTTTGCCTTTTTGTTGAGAACATGTTCTTCTATAAAACATTTCCACAAAAGAGGAATGTTCCCAATACAACATTCAAAAATATTTTGATGACAGAACGTTCTTTAGAAGACATTGGTTGGTCCATAGATTGTTTCTGGTGTTAGCAGTTAAACAGTGCAATATTCTGAGGATGTTTGGGGCAAAACATTATAGAATATTCTCTCCATGTTCTATGATAACACAGGAGGAACGTTCTCAAGCCAACAGTAACAGTTAGCTAAATATCTAGCTTCTACTGCTGAGAAAAAGCTAACATTAGCATGGATTAGCATCCCTGTTACTGTGATTAGAGTAGGGTTAGCAAACAACACATAAAACATGGAATAAAAATGGTACCATTGATGTGGAAGCTGAGCCAATCAAGCTTTTGATAGTTTATTACCTACTATTGATGAAGATGGAACACAAAATTGTAAAAGAGAAGATTTATTTTTCAAACATTTTGAAGCCCAAATGTCCTCCAGTTCTGGAACGATCCTTGTAGCCTCTGAAAGTTGTTGAACATTTAGCTGAAGACATGAAAGCAGCTGAAATGTCATTTGAAGAGTGGATCCTTGACCTTTTGTTCACCTTAAACTACAAGTGGGGCAAAAAAAGCAAACACTTAAAAACACTATGGCTACTTCCTGATAAAAATATTTTAAAGGGTGATTTGCAGGCAGTGTACAAGTGGAGCCATAGAAACACCCAAAGCAGCAAAAATCCCATTTTTCTCTTCTCTACTTGACAAATTGTGTTTGGTTTCTAAAATAATTAGGGCTGGGACTTTAACGCGTTAATTTCGACTAATTATAGCGGAAAATAATGCGTTAAAAAGGATAACGCAATTAATTGCAGCCTCCTCAGTTCCCTCATTTCTGGCACACTGGTAACTCTGATGAACACTCCAGCCCAGTAGGTGGCGGTAATGAACCTAAACGCTGTTTGTAGCCATGAAGAAGAAGCACAGGAAACACTGAGTGAAGTCAGGCTCTGGTGAACAGTGAAGGAAGACCAGATTGAGCTTGTTGGGCAGAAAGTTTCCTTTTAAAAATCTTCCTGATGGCAGCTTGGATAAAAGCCTGGTTGTGTGTAAATTGTACAACAAAGAGTTTTCTGATCACTGCGTCACTTCAAGCCAACGGTATCACCTCAATGTAAAACATGTTGCTGTTAGCACCAGAGCTAACGTTAGCTACGAGTCATGCTAACGGCTAACGGTGTAGCCATCCCATAATAGACCACTTTTCTAGACAGTGCTTGAGTTTACAGAAAGTCTTAAAATGTTGAATAAAATCGCTATAATTGCACTTAGATTTGCAGTAATCTGTGAATGTAGCAGACAGATGAAAAATGCAGATAAATAGAAATGAAACATTTTTGTGGTTTAAGTTTTTACTCCATCGAGGCTCTGCCTCCTTGGAGGAGGAATAACCTAAACAACAAAAATATCTCTTTTAATAACTTCATTATAAATTTTTTGTTTATAAAAAATTACATAAATAAAAATTGATATTCCTATAAAAATAACCATCAAAATTCCACCATTTATCAGACCCAGAAAAGATGGAAACAGAATGAATCTCTGGATTTTCAACTTTCTTAAGTCCCTTGAACTACTTATGCTGATTTTATGTGCCATACAGTGGAAAAAACTACTAAATTCAGGCTTTAAGTCATCAAAATCACTTTTTTCTACATGTCCCATTTTCCTTTTTTAAAATAAATTTTAAATTATAAACACATATATGTCTATTCATTGATTCAACTGTCAACCACAATTTTATTTGAATTGAAAAACTTCACTTATTGTGTCAAATATTGCTATTTGACAAAACTGCAATTAATTGCAATTAATTACAAAGCCTGTAATTAATTAGATTAAATTTTTTAATCGCGTCCCACCACTAATAATAATACAATAAAACTCCTCAGTTCCAGCAGGAGCATCTACGGAACATCGTTCTCTTGTGGTTCTCAGTGAGTTTCCATCAGTTCGTCCATCACAGTGTAACCTGAAGCACAAACCTGGTGTGGAATTTCACTGCAGACGGTCCGTGTGGGAGTTTGTGTTGTTCATGTGTGTCTGGGAAAGGTTGTTGTTCTTTCATTGTCACCTCCAGGCCAAGCAGAGCTGATATCACGTTATTAGAACCGCTCATGTTGTCGTCTTTCTGAAGCCACACAGCAGATCCAGCTGCTTCATTCTCCACCACTTATTTCCTAATTGTCTCAAAATAATAAGCAGCTGGACAAATACTAAATATATTGACTTTGTTACAGTAAAATAGAATACTTTGTCGACAAAACTGGCAAAAAAACATTAATTCCACAAAGCTGCATATTTGGATGGAATTTTTGAAGTGGAAAAGAAGCTTTCCTCGGTTACTTTTTATATTTTTGCATATTCAGGTAATTTTCTTTGGAAATGTTGTTTCTTTAAAAAGATGCAAAGCTCTGTATTTGAAAGCTTTAGAAGAAAAGATCGTTTTAGTTGAACATCAAAGGAAAACTGGTTGGTTTTCTGCATATTTCAAGAATTTTCTGTCATTTTAATGACACCAGGAGACTAATATAAACCTCATTTTGTCTCTTTTTATGGCACTTGTATACATATTACATATAAAAAGGCTGTGATTGGAATGGTGTGACCTGATAAAATAAGAAAAGTGGTACAAAAAAGATTAAAATTTGATTCAGAAGATGAGGCTAAATGGTTCTTAAGGTTTGTTTCATCATCAGTTTTGTCTTTTTCTAGTTCTGTCAAAAATAATGCAGCATAATCCTAATGCTTAATGTTTTTATGACACTAAAAGAAGAATATAATCCTTATTTTTCCTCTTTTAAAAGCTCTGTTATACGTATTATATATTCACAGGCTTTGATTGAATGGTGTGACCTGATAAAATAAAGGAAACTGGTGCAAAAAAAAAAAAAAATATTAAAGTTTGATGCAGAAGATGAGGCTAAATGGTTCTTGAGGGTTTTTCTTTTTTCCTGCAGTGGATGCTCCTCCAGTCTTTCACTTTTCATCTCTTCACCTCATCCGAAGCTGTCAACTACTTTAAATCCTCTCCACTTTCCACCTCTCTGCCTCTAAAAGCTTCTATCAGAATCTAACACATCACCTCTCAGACTCCCACACACGAGGCTGAATCACCTGACGTCGACTCTGACTCACGGATAAAGACACGCTCCCACATGCACGGCTGCAGAAACACAAGCGTGCACGCTCGGCCTGCACTCTCTGCACCGCTGAACCTCCGCCAGGTGACAGGAGACACACCTGAGGGCGTCTGATCAGCCCCGAATCATCACCAGACGCAACACTTGTGCAACTTCTGAAAACGTGGTGGTGTTTTTCCACCGGTTTCCTCTGTTTGCTTCGTTTGCTTCCTATTTTCAGATGTCACCCAGTCACACAGACGTCAGTCTCTCCGGACGTCTTCCTCCATCTGTTTGTGGTGATGCCGAATAAATTCATGGAGAGAGAAGTCGTGGTTTTAACCTGGACGTTTTGGATGGTTCCAGAACTGGAAGACATTTTACGTCCCACCCGTCAAAGTTCAAATAATCCATGTACAAAATACTAAAACATGCAGTTGTTGTGTAAATTTACTTCAACTGAGACCAAATCTAAAAAAACTAGAAGAAAAGAATGTTTGAAAATGTTTTAAAATACCAAAGAGTTCTCCCTAAAATGTCATTTTTCTCTTGTTCCACCCCCCAGATGACCAAACTGAATCTCAAATAAAACAGTTAAAATGAAATTTAAACTTCTTTTTTGGTATTATTTTTTTCATTGATGTCTCTTGTAATTGTGGGAACATTTTTTGAATCAACATAATATTTTAAATAATAATTACTATACATGGAACGTGTCCCACAACAACACTGGTAGCACAACCTTTTTAGCTGGTAGAAGAAGAAAACAGTGAATCACATGACAGAACATTGTCAGCCTTGATTGAATGTCTCTCTCTACCTCATATTATCAGGATCAGACTAATTCTTTGGACTGTTTTCCATCAGTCAGTTTGTCCTCTTGGTCAGCAGTAACAGCAGCTAAATATCTAGCTTCTACTGCTGAAAAAAAGATCACATTAGCATGGATTAGCAACCCTGTTACTGTGATTAGAGTAGAGTTAGCAAACAACACAGAAAACATGGAATAAAAATGCTACCATTGATGTGTAAGCTGATCCAATCAAGCCTCCGATAGTTTATTACCTATTATTGATGAATATGGAGCAGAAAATAGTGAAAGAGAAGGTTTATTTTTCAAACATTTTGAAGCCCAAATTTCCTCCAGTTCTGGAATGACCCTTCTAATGATTAAATCACAAGTGTTGCGTTACTGTGCTGTTTGTGCGTTCATCACTGAAGCTGTGTGAAGGTGTAGAGTTATCAGCACAGCTCGGGTTTGCAAAGGATGTGTTCAGGAACAGTATTGAATTCTATGTGATTCACACTTTGGGAACTCTCAGAGGACAATGAGCAGAAAATGCACATAAATGATCAGACTAGCAGTGTAAAACATTGTGTCATGTTTAAAATGCAGTGCATATGACAGATAACTAAAAATTAAACACTTTCTAAAACAAGAGAAAACTTCCAGAAAATGAAGCTGAATCCGGTGTAGACGCATTTTAAAGGCCCCGCATGGTGAAAGTTCATTATTATTGTGTGTCTTAAAATCTTGGAGGTGTAAAATAGATTTGGAGAACATTTGGGCTTCAAAATGTTTGAAAAATAAACCTTGTCTTTTACAGTTTTCTGCTACATATTCATCAATAATAGGTAATAAACTAAGGCTTGATTGACTCAGCTTCCACATCAATGGTAGCATTTTTATTCCATGTTTTCTGTGTTGTTTGCTAACCCTACTCTAATCACAGTAACAGGGTTGCTAATCCATGCTAATGTGATCTTTTTCTCAGCAGTAGAAGCTAGATATTTAGCTGCTGTTACTGCTGACCAAGAGGACAAACTGACTGATTGAGAACAGCAACAATGAAGCTAAGACCTGCATTATTTCTAACAGCCAGCAGGAGGCGATGTCAGATTGTATAGAAGTCTATGAGAAAATGAGCCGACTTCTCGCTTCATTTGTCACCTCAATAAACATTTTCCAAAAGAGTTTATGGTCTCAGTTTGTAGTTGAAAGCCTCCTTCAATGCAAAATGATGTTCAGTTAGTGAATTCTGATCCCATTTAGAGGAAAATAAACAATAAAGAAGGATCTGTTGTAGCTGACGGTGTCCTCCTGTTCAGTCTGGGTATAATTTAGGCATTTTCTTTAAATAGATGAGGGGCATTCTAGAGCATAGCTGTTCCTGCTGACCAAGAGGACAAACTTACTGATGAAAAAAAGTAAAGAAAACCGCCCACTGGAAGTCTTGCACATGTGCGCTTTTAGCTCACTCGACTGTAAAAGGACTCTACTGAGCATGCTCAGTGGACTCTACATGGAGAAGCTGCAGAGGCCAGAATGAAGGAAGCATTATTTTCTAAACATGATCTGCAGCTCTACGTGTTTTATGCAATATTATTCCTAATGACGATCCAAGCGGATACAGAGCTGAACGCAGAGCAGCTTTGTGTCCCGTAAACAACGCTTACTGCAGTTTAAATGCATGACGTAATTCTAACAGCATAAACACTCACACATGAAGCCACACAAATCAGACACAGGAAAAAAAAACGGTAAAGGACGCCTCACGAGGCCTCGCAATTAAAAATTGATGTCATGCTCTAGCAGGCTCTTGACTGTATCCGCTGAATATTTAATAAACAGTCTGACTTTTCTTTTCACACTGGCACCGTTATGTTGGCCAGGGGTATATGGGACAGGAAGCCACTCTCTGCTACTTCCTGTCTGATAAAGCTGGTCTCTGGAAGACCTGGAGGAAACCCCACCAGCAGGAACAGGGCTGAGAGGGGAGCCGATCAAACACCAACCTGTGAGAAGAAACTGAATCCATTTAGAGCAGATTATGTTCACCGGCGGTGTTCAGTTTGTCCGTGGATGAGACAAAGTGGGAGCTGTCACACAAATGTCTTGTCAAATCACACAGAAATAATAAAAAAAAAGGCAGATAAAAGGCTGAGAAGGAGTGTACGTATGGGAGCGGATAACAGGAGGGATGATAGGCAGTTAGAGCGAACAGCGGCAAGAAAAACAGACGAAAATAGCTCGGTGGCAGCGGTGTCACAGATCCAAGGACTTGTTTTGTCTTTGTAGGAATCAGAAAGAAGGAGGAGGCGGCCAGGAGCGACACGTGTGAAGAAAAGTGAAAGACAGAAGTGTGTGTTGTGTGTTTTTGTGTGTGTTCTTGTGTGATGGAGGGACTCCGGGGAGAAAGAGCCCCGACTCAGCCTCCAAAAATCCCTTTCAAGTGCGATATGGGCTGTGCCTCCGTCTCCTCCTTATCTCCTCGACCAGGCCGGGTATCGCTTTCTCTGCACTGGCTGACTCTGAAACCGACACCGAGCATCTGCACAACAACGCCGGCCCGATTTCCTCAGCAGCTCCTCAAAAAGTCTGAAGTGGTTTCAGTGGATGTGGCTCAAATTCTGCTCTGCCTTAGTCCTGTTTTTGACACGACACACATGTAAGCATTCGAATATCATGACCAGAGTTAGAATGTGAGGCAAATGCGACACATAAATGCTAAAACACACCAACATGAAAACAAAATAGAACAAATATTGCTCAAACAAAGGTAGAGCATCCTGTTAGATGGTCGATAGATGGGTCATTCCAGAAATGGAGGACATTTGGGCTTCAAAATGTTTGAAAAATAAACCTTCTCTTTTACTATTTTCTGCTCCATATTCATCAATAAGAGGTAATAAACTATCAAAGGCATGATTGGCTCAGCTTAAAATGACAAAAAGACACAAAAATGACACAAAACGATGCTTAAATAGCACAAAAATAATACAAAAAGACACAAAAATGACACAATTTTCACACATTTTCTGCTCCATGTTCATCAATAATAGGTAATAAACTATCAAAGTCTTGATTGGCTCAGCTTCCACATCAATGGTAGCATTTTTATTCCATGTTTTCTGTGTTGTTTGCTAACCCTACTCTAATCACAGTAACAGGGTTGCTAATCCATGCTAATGTTAGCTTTTTCTCAGCAGTAGAAGCTAGATATTTAGCTGCTGTTACTGCTGACCAAGAGGACAAACTGACTGATGGAAAACAGTCCAAAGAATTAGTCTGATCCTGATAATATGAGGTAGAGTGAGACATTCAATCAAGGCTGACAATGTTCTGTCATGTGATTCACTGTTTTCTTCTTCTTCTACCAGCTAAAAGGTTATGCTAACAGGGTTGTTGTATAATGTATAATAAATATTATTTAAAATATTATGTTGATTCAAATTTCATTTTAACTGTTTTATTTGAGATTCAGTTTGGTCATCAAGAGAAAAATGTCATTTTAGGGGGAACTCCAGACTTATTTGGTATTTTAAAAATATTTTCAAATATTCTTTTCTCCTAGTTTTTTAGATTTCATCTCAGGACAAATAAATTTACACAACTGCATATTTTAATATTTTCTACATGGATTATTTGAAATTTGATGGGTGGGACGTAAAATCCTCCAATTCTGGCACCTTTAGATGGTCGATTCAGACACAGATGATGTAAAAGTCCTCTATTCTACCTTTTTTTTTTTTTTTTTTAAGCAAATCAGGCAAACTATTGCAACACCTCACAGTGTTTGTCATCATTTTTTAGCTTAAATTACTGTAAATATGGTCAATTTCACTGTATGCTTCCTGGTTTCAGGGCTTCTTTTGTTCCCGCCCCCTTCAGGAAGAAAACTGTCTATGGTCACATTCTAGATCGCATAGCTTTACTTACATATTTCGGTTGTATTGTTTGATGCAGTTTGTGTAAAACTGAAATATCCTACTTTGTCATAATAAGGCACTTTAAACTTCTACATCTGCTGACCATCTTTGTGTACAGTTACCATGGTAACAGTAACAGATGCTACAGGGTTAATGGACGAGGCCGGGTGTCGATATCACCGCTGTGATGTAACAGACAGACTCTCCTCACTCAGTTAATCCAGTTAATATTATCATTTGCAAACTCTGAACCGCTCTCCATCTGTCCGTCCCGCTAGCCGAGCGTTAGCATTAGCACATGCAGAGGACGATTAAAGTGGATTCACGTCGTTAATCCTGGAATTTACTCATTCGGACAGAAATGTGAAAGATACCCGACTAAAAATAAAGTCAACGTCACGTCAACATCAGCTGTGTTGCTGCACCGTTTTCTGCATTCACTAATGACAGCTCTGGAAACCAGCTTCTATAGCTTTGTTAGATAATCTCTAATCTTTCTTCATTACATACAACCTGACGTCTGCTAATAACAGCTTTTCTACAATAAAAACAATATTTTGATGTTTAACCTTCTTCGCTGTGAGCATTTTCTGGGTGTCCTGTAACATTTTCCTCACTGTGGTTCATTTTTCACTGCAATATAAAGTCCTGCGGCTCAATGAAAACAGAACAACCATGAAGAAAAATAGGAAAAAATTACAGATTAAAGAATTGAATTTCTTTAATCATTCGTTTTCTAAATAGTGTAAAATCTGGTATCAGCGTGTAAATATTTTCCAAGTGCCCATAGAGGTTACCAATACTTCAACAAAGTGGTGGCTCATCACACAGTGCTATAAAAGTTTTGTGTACATTCGCTGTTGTATGCCACCTGCTACATTCACTAACTTGTAACTTGTAAAATGACTCATACATGCATGAAAGTCATTGGTATTCATGACTTTTCTGAAGAACTGATTGATATTGTGATGCATGTAACGGCACTGACAACATTTTAGCAGGAGTTACGACTTACAGCAAAAATCGGCTTACGTCAGTCCCTAGGAACGGAAGATAGAGGGGAAAAGGTAGAGGGATAGAGATAGAGGGGTAGAGATAGAGGGATAGAGATAGAGGGATAGAGATAGAGGGATAGAGGTAGAGGGATAGAGGTAGAGGGATAGAGGTAGAGGGGTAGAGATAGAGGGATAGAGGTAGAGGGGAAGAGGTAGAGGGGTAGAGATAGAGGGATAGAGGTAGAGGGATAGAGGTAGAGGGGAAGAGGTAGAGGGGTAGAGATAGAGGGATAGAGGTAGAGGGGTAGAGATAGAGGGATAGAGGTAGAGGGGTAGAGATAGAGGGATAGAGGTAGAGGGGAAGAGGTAGAGGGGTAGAGATAGAGGGATAGAGGTAGAGGGGTAGAGATAGAGGGATAGAGGTAGAGGGGTAGAGATAGAGGGATAGAGGTAGAGGGATAGAGGTAGAGGGATAGAGGTAGAGGGGTAGAGATAGAGGGATAGAGGTAGAGGGGAAGAGGTAGAGGGATAGAGATAGAGGGATAGAGGTAGAGGGATAGAGGTAGAGGGGTAGAGATAGAGGGATAGAGATAGAGGGATAGAGATAGAGGGATAGAGGTAGAGGGATAGAGGTAGAGGGGTAGAGATAGAGGGATAGAGGTAGAGGGATAGAGGTAGAGGGATAGAGGTAGAGGGGTAGAGATAGAGGGATAGAGATAGAGGGATAGAGATAGAGGGATAGAGGTAGAGGGATAGAGGTAGAGGGATAGAGGTAGAGGGGTAGAGATAGAGGGATAGAGGTAGAGGGGAAGAGGTAGAGGGATAGAGATAGAGGGATAGAGGTAGAGGGATAGAGATAGAGGGATAGAGGTAGAGGGATAGAGGTAGAGGGGTAGAGATAGAGGGATAGAGGTAGAGGGATAGAGGTAGAGGGGTAGAGAGGTGGACCAACGAATTTGGATGTAATTTTCAGGGAAGGTCAGAAATAACACAAGGACCATCTGATTAGATTTTGGCAGTGATGCAGCTTATAGTGTGGATCCATAGATTTGTTCAAGATTTCTGTATCATTGCCAGGTAGCAGCACAGCACCACTGTAACCATGACAACAAGTGAACACTACGTCAGCTGCCTGCTGATGATCACATGATTGTGATCCTACTACAAATCAACCACTGAGGACTTATCAGGACTTATCCATCAGAAATGATACAAGGAACAATTGATTAAATTGTGGGGGTGTTTCTGAGTCCCATCATTTCCTGCTGCCCGCTACATATTTAGGTCACATGATTCGGTATCCATACATAACGTATACATGCAAAACACACACCTGTGCTCAGTGTAAGATCATTTTGTTTGTGACTACATCTATATTAAATGACAACATTCTATGTTTCTGTGATTTCTGCCACAATTTTTCCAAGATTTCATGCGTCAGAAATGATCCAACGACTGAGCAGCCCCTTGCGTCTCGAGACAATTTGACTGTAATTGGCACTATATAAATAAAATTGAATTGAATTGAATTGGATGAGTACTGCACTCTCTGGATGAATTCGGCAATTATGGCACTTTGTTTACAAATCGAAGCACCCGTAACTTTGAATCAGCTGCACTTCTAAAAGGCTTCTTATAAAGGTTTTAGAATTTCCTGCCATTTAAGACAAAACATAATTTTTCTGAGGCAAAGTTAAAATAATAAAGATTAGTGAACCTACAAGGCCATTTCATTTATCTGAAGCACAGATACTGTTGTGTCGACTAAACCTGGAGCTCTTTCAACACTCCTGAAAGACATTTTTATTATAACGTGTTATTTGGCTCGCAGCTGGAGGCATTTAAGGTTATAAGAATCTGAGCAGATAAACAAAGAGTCACTATTGAAGGACTCATGGTTGCTGCTCTCAGGCGTCACAACACGACGTTTCACAGACGTCACCAGTTTACTGGAGGATGTGTTTTAAATAAAGGTTTGTTATCTCACATTGATGTCACCTGGTTGAGTCAAAAGGTCCATTTGGTTTGATTTCAGGCTCATACAGTCAGAATATTACTGTGTAAATTCAGTTTCAGGGTAAATCTTCCCTCTAAACTACATAAAGAATCTGCTGCTGCTGTGGAAATACTTCACTGATGAGTGAAAACATTTTAATCACATGATGGATCAGTCTCAATAGGCTGTTTGGTCTCTTGATGTATGAAAAAAGACTAAATATCTTTTTTTAGCTGCAGGGGGTAGAGATTTTTTTAATATAAGATAAGTAGGATAAGCCTTTATTTATCCCTCAGTGGAAACATTTGCAGTGTTATAGCAAAGATAGCACAAACATTTAAGGAATGTTGTACAAAGTTAAAAATAAACGGAAATAAACCAAAACGTACTTAAGTATTAGAAATAACAGTGTTGTACATGCTAGAGATGCTTAACATCAGATTAAAATGTTTTCTTTCAAACGTTGTTAGAACTTGTAGATAATGTTAGCCAATGTTGTGGGAACGTTCCCTGCTACTGCTAGTTTGTTGTTGTTCTTAAAACATTCTGAGAAAGTTCTGCCAAGTTCTAGTAATGATTTCAACAAGAAATTTTCTGTTAATTCCCTGAATGTTCTTCTTAAAGGTAGGATAAAGCTCTCTAAAGATGCTCTAAAACTGTTCTTAAAGCACTTTTCGAATGTTGCATCGAGAATGTCCTTCAGTTCATATCATGTAACACTGAGGGAAGGTTTTGTAAAAACACACTGTCTTTTTCAATAACAAAATGTTTTTGAATGCTGGTTTGAGAACATTCTTCTTTAGTTATCATGGAACATAATCTGACAACATCCTCCAAATATCCTCTGAATGTTAAAACGTTCTGTCTTAGTCCACTTTTAACCTCACAGGAACATTATTAGAAATGATAAATATCCTTAAAACGTTCTTTGAACATCAGATTAAAATGTATTCTTTTCAACGTTATTAGAAATGTGTTGGTAACGTTAGCTGATGTTGTTTTGCTATGGAGCCTGATTGTCCGCTGCAGCCGCTGAGGTATTAATTGATTTAGTTACTTGGCCGGTTCATCAGTGAGTTCAGTGATTTGTGAGGTTTTAGCGACAGTCATGCATCTGCATAATCCTGTTAATCGCCTTCAGTCTTTCCAACTCCGGTCTTTGTCCCTCCGTCTGCCTCTTTCTCTTCTCGTTCCTGTTTTTCTGCAACAATGCAATGTCAGTGGCTTACATAAGAGCATGCGTAGAAGAGAGACTAAGCCTTTTTAAAGCGTAATGACTGAACCAGAAAAAGTGGGAAGATGAAATGACACAAAAACAGAAAAGGGAATCTTTAATTCTGATGAAGAGGCGCAGACTCTTCGGAGCGTTAAAAGACCTACTTTAGATAACGAATCAATATTTCACCCTTCATCAGTCAGCATATACAGCTTTAAAACAAAGAAAACACACAAAGAAACTGTGTCAGAGCATGAAAGGAGAAGGATGCATCCGAATGAATTAAAGCTCCCCCTCCCCCTCCACATCTACTGTAAACTCGGATGCATCAGACACCAAAGGCTGCCAAATGTCAGCTGAGATCTGGGGCAGTTTCCTCGCAGGCGTGACGTGGACGCCTGAACGCTGCCAGATGAGTCGAGCATGCGGTTACCACGGTGACCCCGGCCTCTCCCTCCAATAAAAAATGCTGAAAAGCTGCAGAGAGGTGGATTGTCTGGGGGCTATTTAGTGGAATGTCATGTGGTATTATTTCCAAATGTGAGGCGAGATGCCGTTGTATGTTTTCAGCATCAGTGTCGGACATTTAAAGGGTCTGAAAAGGGTCTCGGTGGTTGTGTAGAAGCTCTGGTGTGGTAATAAAAAGCACACAAAGACTCCCGGTTGGTTCAGTGTCCGTTTATGGGCTGTTTCATCTTATCTGCATTTGATTTAGGTTGAGTATCCATTAACAGCAGTGCCCGGAGGCTTTATTGCACTGATGATTACACAGGCTCATTGACTCGCTTGTTCAGTTCTAAAGTGGATGTAAATGGAGGTAAATGCATTTAAATGGACACGTGACCTTTTTTATATCCATTGTTGGTGCTTTCCTGCCCACAAAACACAAGTTTAACAACAAGGACTATTGAAATTGACCCTTCTAAAGCACATATTTAATGCATCCATGGTGAGCCTTTAAAAAAACATAAAAAAACACGAATTTTGTCATTTTTTAAAAACACAACAGTGGAATTTCAGTTTTAATATTACTGGCTCTTGGAGCTGCTTTTTATTACTTTACCAACTGGTACCAAACTGGTTTGAATCCTACTTTTTAAAAAAACAGGAACTACATTGTGTTTGTAGGTAATATCAGATCTAAACGGACAAAAATACCCCGTGGAGTTCCTCAAGGATCAATTCTGGGGCCTCTTTTGTTTAATCTCAACATGCTCCTAAGAGCTCAGACGATTGAAAATGACAAAATCTGTAACTATAACTATGCAGACAACACACAACTTTGTATAACCATGTCACCAGGGGAATATAATCCCGTAGAAGTGTTCAGTAGTTGTGTTGAATAAATCAGAACAATTATATGGATCTCTTTTCCTCAAAATGGGACCATAATTTATAAAAGGTAACATCATGCTTTACTAAGAAACTATTGAAACTATCGAGACCATACACTGTTTAGGAAAATGTTTCTTGTGGTATCAGATCAAGTCAGAAGTTGGATTCTTTTCTCGTTAAACTTTTATACAGTTAGACTTTTTTCAAAACAACCAAATCTGTAACTATAACTATGCAGACGACGCACAACTTTATATAACCATATCACCAGGGGACTATAATCCCATAGAAGTGTTCAGTAGTTGTGTTGAACAAATCAGAACAAACATATCCATCTATTTTCTTCAAAATAGTACCATAACTTACAAAACCATGTCAACCATGGACCATAGTCCCATACAAGTACTCAGTAATTGCATTGAGCAAGTCAGTCAACTCTACTGTAACATACCTGGACCATTTCATACAGTTTAGACTGGTAATTAAAAATCTTTTGACTGTAGAGGAAAAGCTCATTTGTCTAACTCAATATAGTTTGTTTGTTGAACATAATTTCATTGGAGAGTTTCAATAACTCAAAAAAACTGATGCAAACTGAGGTAATTAACACTTTTTGTTGAACCTGCACATTATTGTTTAGAGTGCGTAAGCTGTATGCATTTGCTGCGTATATGGGTGTACATTATCAATTCTAATGGTTTGCAGATGTCAGACCAGAAGGTCAGTTGAACCATTTTACATTTGTTGTTCATGATTAAGGTGTTTATGCAGCTATATATGATGCAGAAAGCTACAGAATACAGACTGTGTATACAGGAGGTCCTCGACTTATATCAGAGGTCCGTTCCTATGGATCTACATGAGCTTATTTTTGCCCTAAATCTGAACTTCGGCAAAAATGTAAACAAAGCCGTTAAGTGTATCAAGATATCGATCAGTTCTTCAGAAGTCATAAATACCAATGACTTTTATGCATATATGAGTCATTTTACAAGAAGATAACAGAATATGTTACACAATTTTCACAATTTGAGTGTTTTATTCCATCTAATTTCACATCCATGGAGATGCTTTCCTTTTCTTCGAAGTACTGACATCGGAAGAGTCTGACTTATGCTTGGGACCCATAATGAAGGGCAAAAAGTTAGCGAATGTAGCACAATCCAAGGTGGCGTACATCCGGTGAATGGAAACAAAGCTGCGTTATAGCGACAAAACGCCGTAAGTTGAGGACGTCAAAAATCGAGGACCCCCTGTATTGTGGATATTTTACTGGTGGAAGTTTCATTTTGGAACTATTTTTTAAGTCATTAGTTTGCATTTTTAGTGATGTTGAGAGGGATTTTGAGTCTACAAAATATGTTTATTTTAAAATATTGAAAAATGTGCTGCAATACAGTCTTGCAAATGCTGAATATTAACTCTTATATTTTTGATTTCTATTTTACTGTTTTCCCCAGAAGGTGCTGAAATCCTATAATGCACATTAATCAATTAGATTAAACTACAATCAAGCCAATCACGCCCAAATATCAGACACTGACCTCATCCACTTTATTAAATTTAGACTTTCAAATTCAATATATTTACTGTTTAATAAAGTACATTGATTTTTTCTTTCCTCGGCATCACTCATTACCTTTGTTTGCAGCCTTTCTGTCAGCTGTAAATCACTGCGGGGTTTAATTAAAACTTGTCGTGTCAGAATGTGTCCGTCAGTTACAATGAGAGCAGCTTGACCCTCGGTGACACTGGAGGAAACGTAGGAAGGAAAAGGGGAAAAAGGAAGAGACAAAGGTGTGAAAATAAAGGAGAGAATATAGCGGAGGGGGGGAGGCAGTATGCTGGTGGTAGTAAATCTCCCCAGTAGAGAGCAGAGAGACAGATTTATGGCTTCATGCTGGGTAATAAGAGAATGGATCCTTTTCATGGCGTTGTAGCGCCTGCAGCCAGAATCACAGTGACCTCCCCGCTGCCATACGATGATCTATACACTCTATGATCCGCCACAATATGCTCATCATTTAACCTAATGCGCTGGATCTGCTCTCGTCATATGTATGTCGGGGCCTTCTGTTGGGTCCCTGCAGACCCGGTTCTGCCAACTGTATCAGGTGATTGTCTGCTGCCATGGAGATAAAAATGGAGTTGGCTCCGGTTCTGAATTTTTTTTTGGAGACGGTTCTCAAGTATGTGCACGTGCAGGGAAGCGCCCGTTGAGATAGAGGCAGAACTAACAGTATAATGGTTCAGAGATAATAGGGCCCTTCCTCTTTCCCTCTTCCTGCTGATACCAGACGGTGTCTCCTGCAAACACTGTGCAGCCTCATGGGCAGCAGCAAAAACAGAGAAAGCTGGAGATGATGATGTTTTGTGGATATCCGCCCTGCCCATGGAGCTCTGGGGAAAACCCAGCGATGATGGACAATGAAGATATCATTTGCCTACAGAAGCACTTTCTCTACAAAGCTTCGGAAATGATGGAAATTAATTAAATAAATAAAATAAAATAAATAATAATAAATAAAAGCCAGCATCTGCAACAGCTGTTAGAAATATAAGGTAGAGGTGTTTTCAGGAATTACCTTGGAGTTAAGGGTGCTAGTGAAGAGGAAGAGGGCAAGACTTTGGGAGGAAGACAGTTGACACTACCTTTCAAAAGTTTGGCAATGTCATGTTTTCCATGAAAACTCACACTTTTATCCATGTGCTAACATAACTGAACAAGGGTTTTCTAATCATCAGTTAGCCTTTCAACAGCATTAGCTAACACAATGTAGCATTAGAACACAGGAGTGATGGTTGCTGGAAATGTTCCTCTGTATCCCTATGGACATATTCCATTAAAAATCTGCCATTTCCAGCTAGAATAGCCATTGACCACATTAACAATGTATTTATGATTAATTTAATGTTATCTTCATTGAAAAAAATGCTTTTCTTTCAAAAATAAGAACAATTCTAAGTGTCCCCAAATTTTTGAACTGCAGTGTATATTTTTGAATGCAGGACTTTTACTTGTAGTGTTCTTACACTATTGTATTTCTATTCTCACATCTGAGTAACTATAACATGTTCTTCACTTTTTGCATCACGAGTTATTCATAAACAACAAGGAAAAGCTGCATATCTTTGGTTCATTGGTTCTACGATGGCGATACTTTAATTCCTGCAAACCACCACAAACTGCGCTCCTGAGTCATCAATACTTGCAGAATGATGTAACAAAGTGGTTTTGTGTCAGCCAGGTCCTAAGAACCAGCTCTGACAGTTTGTAATTATGATTAGCTGCTGATTGACAGTGACCCTCAGGGCGGCCATTGTTGGAGCTGGACTTGTAACAATGGCTGTCTGCTGGTCAAAAAGCTTTTCCTCAAGGGAAATACCGATGCAACACTGTAAATGCATTTGTGCTTTCATGGACTCAACCGCCAACGGTGACGACATCGATACAAGCAGAATGAGTATTACAGAACAAGGGTCCGATAATCCTCCTGTTTCTTGTTACAAAGGCATCAAAACTGCCTCTTGGCTACTGATTATGAGGTGAAGGTAAAGAATGGATTACCTACTATGTGAGAAAATGCTGTGGAAGCTGCGTCTGTGTTGTGTTTGGCAAACGTAGGAGCTTTAGTAGGAATCAGCTACATCTCTTGTAGGTTCTTGAAGACGTTTTCAAGATTCTCAGTCATCCAGGTCATGGTAATCGTAGAAATTTCAGTAGAAATCAACTACTTCTCTTGTAGGTTCTTGAAGATGTTTCACTTTTTCTTGAAGAACCTATGAGAAGTCCACTTGCTTTCTACTGAAGCTCCTCCGATTACCGTGATCTGGATGGTTGGAAATCTACAGAGATAATCAGCTGGACTTCTCTTGTAGGTTCTTGAAGACTTTTCACCTGAATGTCTTCAAGAACCTGCAAGAGAAGTGCACTTGATTTCTACTAAAGCTTCTATGATTACCATGACCTGGATGACTGAGAATCTTGAAGATGTTGCAAGAACCTACAAGAGAAGTCCAAGGGAAACCCAGAAGATAAATCAAATGGCCTTCTCTTGTAGGTTCTTGAAGAATCTATATGAGAAGACTCCTTAATTTCTACTGAAGCTCCTCCGATTACTGTGGCCTGGATGACTGAAAATCTACGCAGATAATCAACTGGACTTCTCTTGTAGGTTCTTGAAGACATTTCACCTGAATGTCTTCAGGAACCTGCAAGAGAAGTCCAGTTGATTTCTCCTGAAGCAATTACCATGACCTGGATGACTGAGAATCTTGAAGATGTTTCAAGAACCTACAAGAAAAAACCAAGAGAAACCTACAAGAGAAATCAAGTGGACTCTTGTAGGTTCTTGAAACATCTTCAAGATTCTCAGTCATCCAGGTCATGGTAATCGTAGAAGCTTCAGTAGAAATTGACTACTTCTCTTGTAGGTTCTTGAAGATGTTTAATTTTTTCTTGAAGAACCTACAAGAGAAATCCACTTGATTTCAACTGAAGCTCCTCCGATTACTGTGACCTGGATGACTGAGAATCTACACAGATTATAAACTGAACTTCTCTTGTAGGTTCTTGAAGACATTTCGGGTGATTACCATGACCTGGATGACTGAGAATCTACACAGATAATCAGCTGGACTTCTCTTGAAGGTTCTTGAAGACATTTCACCTGCATGTCTTCAAGAACCTACAAGAGAAGTCCAATTGATTTCTCCTGATGCTTCAACGATTACCATGACCTGGATATCTGAGAATCTCCATAGATGTATTTGGATACAGACAACCAACCGGGTTAGAAATTATTGCCAGATGCGTTATTTATTCTATGATTTACCTTCACCATCGCTGTTGCTATACATCACATGCAGGTCTTTGTTGTGGGATTCCTCTCCACAGGACCAGTTTCTTTGTGTTTCTCTTGACCTTTAGCGGGGCAGTTAACTTAACACAAGGCCTTGACCCCTCAGACAGCATTTTCACTATTAGCTGCTGCCTGCCTGGAGGTGAAGGAGATTTATCACCCTGTTAGACACTCCTGCAGCAGGAGGCAGCAAATTATACTTTGATGTTTAAGTTTAGCTATAATTTGAGCAATTTTACTGTCCAAGCTTGCTAAAACTCTTTGCTCTCTATACGAAGTATTATTCCAAAGTGCCCATCAATCAGAAGATTAGGTACTTTCCTGGAACGTTTACACTCACAGTTCAGTTGGTTGGCTGTCAGGAGTCTTCACTGATGCTCTTTATGACGTGGAGCTGTCACCTGAGGGGGGAAGAAGAGTAAGATGATTGCAGAGCTGGTGTGTCTGTGATTTAGAGGCGGAGGGTGGAGGGATGTTCTGGGGTCTCTGGGTTTATGGATGCATGTCCTAATCATCAGCTTCGCCTTTACGAGCTGTCGTTTCACCCGACTTTCATGACGCTCATCCAGTTATTGACCTCCTGAAGGCTACTCAAGGTTAAATTACAGAGCCAGACTGAGAGGGGTTTCTCACAGCGGGAGGGTGTTTTTGTCTTCTAGTGGCAAAGTTCAAGAGGTCAGACGATCTGAATACTGCTGAAAGATGACCTGATCCAATATCTGTCTTTATTTAGATGTCTATTCATGAATATATGTATGTGTGTGTATACCTTAGCATTTCTTGGCAAGAATAAAAAAGAATTAAAAAAACACACTAATACTGTAGTATTTGCTAATATAGCATAACATCATTAGCTGAACATAAAGTCACCTAGCTAGCTTAGCTAGTGCTACAGCAGGCTAATATAGTGTAACATTATTAGCGGAACATAAAGTCAGCTAGGTAGCTAGTGCTACAGCAAGCTAGTATAGCATAACATCTTTGTCTTACTATATAGTCAGCGAGTTTGCCTTTTAGACAGATTTATTTTTAATGCTGGTTAGCCATTACTTTCCTTTATTACTACTCTATTTTCACATGATATCGATATAAAGTATTTTTTGGGTTTTTTTTTGTTAAATTAATGATAACCCTCCATGCTAATCAGTTCTTGGTTCATTATATTTTGTCTCCATCTGATGTTTTTGACACTTCTGTCCCTGACACACCCCTTAACCTCAGCTGCCGTGTCAACCATCTGCTCCTGACATTTTGAAACTGTGCCCTGGTGGCAACGTTACACTTCAACATCAGCCTGGACTCTCCTGGGAAGGTAAACACATGTACAGTATGTATACATACATCAACAGACGTGCCTTCAGGGTTTCCTGAGGCGATGGATGTCAGCCAGTCACATGACTGCCACTGCTCTGTCCTTTCCATTAACAGTGTTTTAATATTCCAGAGCTTTATTTCTCACATGCTTGTAGAGATTATGCAGTGAAATGCAAAGTGACTTTTCCTACAGGCTGTGCAATAAGAGTAAGACACTGTAAAAGAAAAAGCATTCTGTATAAACTTTAAAGCTTTAACTTTTCTTGTAACTGAAAAATTGTGAACAAACAAATGTGAGCAATTTGTAGTGTGATCAGGTCAGACATTAATGATGACTACAGGCACTAGTGTAGTATTGTTTATGTTCAATATATCTAACAATCTTGTTTATATTTGGAAATTGAATTGTATTTAGCATTGAAATGGTCAGATATTTTATGTAAAATAAAGAAAATATCTTGTTTGCAATTATCCCTAAGAGCTGCTTTCTTTAAAATCCAACTGTCATGAATGAAATCAAGTAATTTCGATGCATTAATAACATTTCAGTCACTTTTTGGCAGGTAAAAAACTGCATTACATGAGTTAAATTAGTCCTTTAAAGCTGCTTCAACCTGTAAGAACAACTGATCTGGTTATAATAAATGTTGCAGCAGTTAGAGCATCTCTTTTGGCTTAACACCACAACAAAAAACTGATTTACTTTCTGCATTATTATTATCCACATCTTGTTTTTGTGTTTTACCTCTATTGGGCCTTAAATAATGACCAATCCAGTTCTTTTTATGAGTTGAAATAGCTTTAAATGACCAACTTTACTCATATAATGCAGTTTTCCAGCTGTTAAAAATGATTGTAGCTCCTACAGTCTGACTGGGATGTTGTTAATGCATCAGAATGACTCGATTTCATTCATTATTAAAAAGCATTCTGTGCAAACTTTGATGGTTTTCATGCTAAAGTGCAGTGTGAAACAGGTTTCAGCTGCACAATAACTGCACACACCTGATTTTGAGCTTGTTTCTTCCATTATTGAACTCAGATGCACACTTTTCTTTGCTCCTAATGCATCAGTGTGTAGGTTTAAGCGCCTCTCGTCTTCTTTGTCTCCCTCTCTTGCCATGTATCTGGGTGCTGTTGCCTCATCAGACGAACCCTGAAGCTAAAAACATCCCAGAGGGGAAACAATATACGATCACCGCCTGTTTAAACCTCCTCGGTGTGCTTTTTTTTCTGTTTTTATCGCGTGAGGAATGATGTGGGGGTGTTGTGCTTCGTGAAGTGACAACATCTCACTTTGCTGCGGATTAATTAGCCTTGAAGATCAAACAACCGGCAGCAGAATGCATGAAAAACCTCATGTACCCTTTTCCCCCCAGAAACAATTAAGAAGCTCCCAGACCGTCTGGTACGAACTGCTTAGTGCCATCTGACCGGCCAGCCAGCAGCCACCTAAACGGGGGCCTTAAAGGTATCTCCTCTGGGAATGTCCTCACCATCTGCGAATCCTGCTGAAATCAGAGGCCCATGCTGGATGGAGCTGTTCTGTCAGAGGTGAGATGTTTCACAAATCGGTCAGCATCTGATTCGCAAAGGACTTGCACAAGAATGTAAACCAGAGATAAGAGTTGAAAACAGCAATAAGACGCAGATTAGTATCTGATAGCTGTATTAGAGGCTCTCACACAGAGGAGTCATATCATGATAAAACTGGATGGAATCAGATAAATGAGGCAGGATGGGATGGAAATCTCAACCCTCCTGTTGTCTTCATTTACGGGCACCAAAAAATATTGTTTCCTTGTCTGAAAAAATACAAAAATTCAGCAAAAAGATTCCTAAAATTTCTGAAAATTTGCAAAAACTTCAGAAAATTCCAATAATTCCTTAAAAGTTTCCCTTAAAAGTTTTATTTTACAAAAAAAATCACCCAAATTTGGAAAGAAAATTCTTGTAAATATTTTCAAAAAATGAGAAAAATCTTCCAAACAAATCCTAAAAATATCTAGGGATTACATATATATCAGTAAAACTCCTTATGTTTTCCTTAAGAACATTCATAATTTCACTGGATTTTGGTTGATTTTTTGTGTGAATGTTATTAAAGAAACATTTTTTTACACCAAGAAATACTAAAAGATTTCCCAAAAATGTTGAAAATGTGGACATCAGAAGTTTCACTGTGAAAATATATTTTTTTCCACATTTTCAAACTTTAAAACGGGTCGATTTGACCCGCAAGACGACACGAGGGTTAATAAAGTCTACAGACAAATAACCTAGACAACCATTACAAACTGTACATAGCCTGGTAACTGTGAACTAGGCTGACATGTTACATAATCTGGTTCTCACCCTTAACCAGCTCTTAAATAAAACATGCAGAGTAAACCAGGGTAAGACACCCCCTTAAAACACAATGTCTACTCTCTTTTTAAATATATGCATTTTAAATATGAATAGAATATGTACACAGTAAGTATGTTTCAGTGAACATATTCAGAGGGTAATTACATCATACCAGACTGTAGCTTTGTTATTATAAAACTAAATGTGAAATCAATACAACCTTGTTATTTATGCATGAGATTAACTATATTCTCAAATTTTGATGTTGCTCTGACTTTAACTGCTACATAAATGTTAGCTAACACAAGCAGAAATTATTCATCTTTTTAAACGGTTTGATTATTGCCAATTAGTTTGTAATTCAGAGGTCTATGGGGTAAAACTTTACTTTGTTGTCACTGATGATTGAATTCATGAAATAACAATTGTCAAATCAACAGGAACGTTAGCCTAGAGTAGCAAACGGTTTAAGCTAGCTAGCTAGTGCTACAGCAAGCTAATACAGCATAACATTATTAGCTTAACCTAATGTTGGCTAGTTAGTTACTACTACAGCAAGACAATATAGCATAGCATTATTAGCTTAACATAAAGTCAGCTAGTTAACTAGTGACACAGCAAAGTGATATAATGTAACATTGTAGCTTAACATATAGTCAGCAAGTTATTTACTGCTCCGGCAAGATAATATAGCATAGCATTATTAGCTTAACATAAAGTCAGCTAGTTACTGCTCCAGCAAGATAATACAGCATAGCATTTCTAGCTGATCATGAAGTCAGCTAGTTATTTACTGCTCCAGCAAGATAATATAGCATAGCATTATTAGCTGAACATAAAGTCAGCTACAGCAAAGTAACATAACATTAGTAGCTTAGCCTAACATCACATAGGTAGCAAGTGCTATGGACAGCTAATATAACAAAACATTATTAGCTTTGTCTGAAGTCAGCTAGTTAGATAGTGTTACAACAATATAATATAGCATAACATTGTTAACCATATCTAAAATCAGCTAGTTAGCAAGTGCTACAGCAAGCTAATACAGCATAACAGTATTAGCTTTATCTAAAGTCAGCTAGTTAGCCAGTGATACAGTAAGCTAATCTAGCATGAAATCATTTCCCTAAAGACAGCTAATTAGCTAGGGCTACAGTAGATTAATACAGCATGCAATTATTAGCCTAACTTAATGCCAGCTAGTTAGCTAATGCTATAACAAGCTAATATCGCATAAAATCATTACCCTAACGTAAAGGCAGCTAATTAACTAGTGCTACAGCAAGCTAATATAGCATAACATTTTTGGTCTAACATAAAGTCAGCTAGTTAGCTAGTGCTACAGCAAGCTAATATAGCATAACATTTTTGGTCTAACATAAAGTCAGCTAGTTAGCTAGTGCTACAGCAAGCTAATATAGCATAACATTTTTGGTCTAACATAAAGTCAGCTAGTTAGCTAGTGCTACAGCAAGCTAATATAGCATAACATTTTTGGTCTAACATAAAGTCAGCTAGTTAGCTAGTGCTACAGCAAGCTAATATAGCATAACATTATTGGTCTAACACAAAGTCAGCTAGTTAGCTAATGCTACAGCAAGCAAGTTAATAAAGCATAACATTATCAGCTAGTTATTATTTTAGACGAAAAAAATAACATTTTCAAAAAAAATAACACATTTTCATGACTGTTTACCTTTAATGTTACTGTATTAGATGGTAGTGGACATAATTGATCAGAAATATGTTTCAAAAGTCATTGATGTAACGGGGCTTCTTCCCTTTAACGTCCTACTCTGACATTTTCACATATTACAGAAAAAGATTTAGTTATTTTCTGTTCAAGCTAGTGTTTAGTCCTCCATACAGTTTCAACTCTAATATTAACAGTGCAGAATACTTAGCATATGTATATTCTTTTTTTCTTTAAACCCCACAGAGGCTTATTTTGTTCTGTCAGAGTATTACACCATGTTACCTCACTTCTTTTGATTTTCTCAGACCCAGAAAAAATTATTTCAATACTATTTAAAGATTAGTTATTAGTCATTATTGTCCAAAAAAGATGTGAAATCAAAACAGATTACATATAATGATCGCGAGATGAAATATGGTGGATTATGCATCCAGTTCACTTGCATATTTACCTCTGTGATCTAATATTTAACACTTTTGTTCCACACAGATAATGTTTATGAGTTAGTTCATGCACTAGTGTGACACTGACACCTAGTGGTTAAAACAATGTACACATTGCAATGAATCGTAGTTTCCAAAGAGACACTCTGTAAACTAATAAAAACTAGGATTTACGTATATTCGTCATGAAACAAATACACGTGAATTTTAAACCACCCAATCTGGTTTATTTTATTTTTATTATGTTCAATTAGGTGCGTTCCGTTACTGTTCCCGGTCGGAAACCAAAGAGGAACCATCATCTGTTGCTTGTTTCCTCAGGTGGAGGCGGACGAGTCGTCGAAGGAGCAAATCAAAATGGCGAGCCAAGAGGAGTCCGTGAGGGAGTTCGTCGCTGTTACCGATGTAGACGAGGAGAGGGCCCGGTTCTTTCTGGAGTCCGCCGGCTGGAATTTACAGGTACGGCTCTCCTGGTGTTTTTCACAGAGTTAAGGTGAGCTGTGTGGCCGACGATCCGGTGGAAACCGCGGCTACATGACGTGAGTCGGACGGATAGCTCGCCGGCTAACGTTAGCCTCTGTTGCCGGTAATTTGTGCAAGTCACCCTTTGACAATGGCTCGGCCGCTTTCTGTCACCGACAACGGGGCTGCTGTCCGCTCACTTTACCGGCTCGGTCACGATTACAAGAAACGTTGTCCTCATTTTTTACACAGGAGGTTGTCTGGTCATTTGTGGCTAACGTTGGTCTGCCGTGAGCCCATTGACCCGAGCTAGCTAGCGTTAGCCTGGAAGCACATAACAGCAGATTAATGTTGGTTAACGCAGCGGAGTACAGCATCTTTAGTTCCTAATGCTGCAGCACTGGACGTCCAGGTGTTGAGCAAAAAAAACTACACCTGTTTCTAAAACTGATTGTGTGCAGTTTGCATACAAATACAGCTGCTTTAATCAGGATTAACCTTCCTGTTGTGTTTGTTTCTCAGGAACAGCAATATTGTTCTTGGGACATGTTTAATTACCTGAAAATGTCAGAAACCAACAAAAATCCCAATGAACATTGTTTGCTCCTTTTCTATCAATATTCGCTGCAGTAGTGCTCTTTACCTCTCTTAGATCATTGTTCAATGAGGATAATTCACTAGCTTTTCATTAAAAGTTCATGTTAAAACTTTTTTTTTTTTTTAATGTATGCTGGAAAGAAGTTTATGTGTCAATATATAACTGAGGGACTTTTGAAGTCCATGGGATATATCTTGCATACATTTTTATTAAAAATTTAAAAAAAAATAAAAAAAAATAAAAAAAAACTAATATTTTCTATGACCATGTCCTTACAAGTTCTATAATTATTTATTATGGAAGCTATCACTTATTAATTAAAATGACTGGATATCACTAAAATGTCAATTAAATAACCGTCTGGATGTAATAACAACCACCTTCTAATTAGCTAAACAATAGTAAAATGAGCTTATTCAAAAATAGTTTTGTGTTCTTTTTATTAAGTTGAAATGACTCAAAACGTGTCCAAAATGACTTGAACATTGTCCAGAATGACTCAAAAATTGTTCAGACTCACTTGAAAATTATTCATAATTACAGAAAATTAGTCCAGAATGACTTGACATTTGTCCTAAATTACTTGAAAATGATCCCAAAGACACAAAAATTATCCAGAATGTCAAGAAAAGATCCAAGATGACATGAAACTTTTTGAAAATGACAAGAAAATTGTCCAAAATGACTCAAAAATTGTCCAGGTCAATATATAATTGAGGGACTTTTGAAGTCCATGGGATATATCTGCATACATTTTATTAAAAGTTTTAAAAAAAGCTAGTATTTTTTATGTTAATCATTATCATGTCTTCACAAATGCCAGAATGATTTATTATGGAAACAATCGCAAATAAAAAAAAATGACTGGATATCACTAAAATGTCAACTAAATAACTGTCCGAATTTAATAACAACCACCTTCTAATTAGCTAAATAATAATAAAATGAGCTGATTCAGAAATAGTTTTGATTGATTGTGTTCTTTTTATGAAGTTGAGATAATCATGACAGATATTTATTTTTTGGCAATATATCAAATTTTATAAAATAACAAATTGTGTCTGTGTCACCCATTACAAAAACACCTCTCAAGGAAGTGTGTTTATTCCAGATCACATGGCCTGGTCCACATGATGTCATTTCCTCCTGAAGAAAAGACTGGCCAGACTCCAAGGCTTTCTGGCTTATTTAATATAAAGTAATTTGTGAGTCAAGTCTGGATTTATCGCATGCCAACAGGTTTACTACAATATCTTTATAAATAACTTGCAATTTCAATTTTACTCAATTGTGTATATAATATTTAGAACAGTCTTTCGCTAAAAATACCATGTGGTATTTGGTTATGGGCGGCCATGTTGATTTTAGACCTAATAAGGTCAACTATGATACCTGTGAACTATGTTACAAAAGATACAATACAAGCAAGGATCTTATCAGGAGGAAACAACCTGGATAAGTACCATAAAACAAGTTCAAATGTGAAAATCTAACTGTTGGAAATCAAATGAAGTAATTTTGATGCATTAATAACATTTCAGCCTTTTTGGCTTCTAAGCTGCTTTATATGAGTTGAACTAATCAATTAAGGCTATTTTTACCAGTAGTAATCAGCTGAATCATTTGTAATCCAGTGCACAGAGCAGGTAAAGTAGCACAGAGACAAGACAATCAAAAGGGAATCTCTGACACAAAGTGATTTACCATGCAGAGGATCAATTATCCTCATACATCTGCAATATTTTACCTCCTCTGAGCCCTGAAATGTAATCAATCCGGTTATTTTTACAATTTGAAATAACGTTAAAGGACTAACTCAAGTCATGCAATGCAGTTTTCCACTCGCTAAAAGTGACTGCAGCTCCTAAACCGAGATGTTTCTGTCGTAGCTAAATGACTCGTCGGTTAGAGTTTCAAGAATATAGCTCATATGATAATTGCAAAGAAGACAATTTCTGTAAGCCATGTTAATTACAGTCTGAACAATAATGTTCGACAAATCTAACACATACAGCCTAAAGACTGATAGCAATGCTGCCTAAAGCATTCTAAATGTCATGTCTGATTATGCTGTAAACTGCAGACATTTTTTGGGGCCACAAATCATCGTTTACAAGAAACAGTAAAGTTTCAGAGAGGCATACCTTTTCTGTTACCACAAATGTAAAGTTGTGTGTATTTGCAAGTTATGATCCTAATAAAAGCAGCTGTAGATGTATATGAACCGAGTAATGCAGCTTTAACAAGAGGTGCCTCCGACAGCAGTCATTTTCTGGATGATTATCACAAGTTTAATGTCGTGTTTGTATTCAACACAATGAAGTGCTTAGCCACACTATTTGTGGAGTCTAATACTAACAAAATGAAACTGTAAGACAGACATAGTTAGAATTTCTCTTCTCTGCCAGCACTTTTAGTGTTACAAGAGAGAAAGTGAAACTAAATCAGTCGATCATGTGGTGTAAATAAAGAAAATTACTCTTGATAGAAAAACACTCCAGAACTTCAGACACACACTACCATTCAAAAGTTCTGGGTCATTTAGAAATGTCCTTATTTTTGAAAGAAAAGCATTTTTTTTTCAATGAAGATAACATTAAATGAATGATAAATCCAGTCCAGACATTGTTAATGTGGTAAATGACTATTGTAGCTGGAAACAGCTGATTTTTAATGGAATATCTCCATAGAGGTACAGAGGAACATTTCCAGCAACCATCACTCCTGTGTTCTAATGCTACATTGTGTTAGCTAATGGTGTTGAAAGGTTCATTGATGATTAGAAAACCCTTGTGCAGTTATGTTAGCACATGGATAAAAGTGGGAGTTTTCATGGAAAACATGAAATTGTCTTGGTGACCCCAAACTTTTGAACGTTAGTGTACATGGATTTAACTTCTCATTTAACTGCGGTTTTGCCTGAATGTTAGCAGTAATATAGGACATTTGTTAGATGATTGCTGATAACTGTTGATACCTAGATTGCTGTTGTTATCACTTTCGTTCTGCCTCCTCGCCAGCTTGCTCTCGCCAGTTTCTTTGAGGATGGAGCTGATGACGACATAGTGACGCTTCCTCAGCCGGAGGGAGGCTCCTCAGTGTCCCGATCTGCAGGGCCCAGGTATTTATTAACACCACACTTTGTTCTGGTGGAGATATACTGCCAAATGTGTACTACCACAGTGCAGCAAGTTCCATGTTTATTCTGTGCAGATGTGTCTTTACCGTTAATCTGATTATTAAACACACCGTGGTCTCTGTCCACAGCAGTCAGCCCAGAGTCACCTCCTTCAGAGATCTGATGCATGAGGCAGAGGACGAGAGCGATGAGGAGGAAGGCCAAAGGTAAGTTTAGCTCTCAATATGGTCTGTTTATTTATCGTTAATGAATGTGACACTTTATTTAACCCTTAGATGCACCAGTGGGTCAAAAATGAGCCGCTGAGGTTGTTCTCTTGTAATATCTTTGTAACCAAAAGTTTTTATCATTTCATTTTCCAGCTACTCCTCAAAAAACATGTTTTTGATATCATTTCATTCAGATTTTAAAGTTGCCTTTTGTGCCTTTATAGAAATTGCAATATCTGTATTACTACCCGAAGCGCTTTATCACTGATAAAATCATACAAGAGGTGATGAAGGGACAGAGAGCAGCAGCAGCTGGGAAAAGAGTGGAAAAATGTCAACAAGATGGACATTGACCTTGTTCTATTGCTGTTCTGTTTAATATTCTTCTTTTTCAATTGTCAAAATGTTCAAAGTCTGTTCTAAAGTGAAAAACAAACATATTTCAAACATGAAACCATTCTTGTGTGGATAAAAATATAATACAAACAATAATACAAATGATTACTCTAAACCAAAATGACAAAAATGGCCTAAAAACATTGGTTCTTACACAGTTCATTTTTTAAACCACTTCGGGAAGAGTTTAGGGTCCAATCGCTGGAGCATCTAAGGCTTAAAAGTGCCAAACCCTGTTCTGGACGACCAAATGTACCAGCAGAAACTAAAGGCTTGAGCATGGCTAACATTCATGCTAACCCCAAAACATCACTTCTAACCCTAACTTTGGATATGTCCATCCTTCACATGCACTGAGAAGTACCAGTTCAACTATTTCTTCTTTCCACAAAGCCATATTTAATCTGTGGAGGCAAAACAATGATAGTTAATGAGATTTCCTACGTGTCCAGACTTTAGTCCACCCTGTAGAAAAGCTTTCATGTCCTGGTAGGGATCCGCTGTCGTGCTCAACGACACTTCAGAGGTTTTTAGTAAGTAAAGTTGACAAATATTAAAAACCTCTGTAGAGGTCTTTCTACTGCTCTGAAATGGATGGTGGTTAAAGGCTGTATCTCGGTCTGTTTGAAGCTGTACGTCCTCAGTGTTTGGCCGGTAGAAAATCCCACCTAGTGGGTGTGATTCCAGAATGCACCAAACTATTTTTGGTCTCACCTCATTCACTGGTGGCTTTCTGCAGCATCAACAGATCCTGCTGCAGGGGCAGTGCAGTGGTCTGGCTGTTAGGGGACTGTGTGGGGCACTAATGCCTATTTAGTGCATTTTTATTACCTCCAGCAAATAAACTGAGCTAAAGAACAGCAATTGTTCTGTCCAGAACCAATTATACGGTCATGCATAATTTACAATACTCCTAAGTTGTATTTGGCAGCGAGGTGTGGCTTTAAAACTGACTGGGTTTCTGTAGTTTGTGTTGGTTTTTTACTGTAGTTTTATGTGAAGAAGTTAGCTTGTTGTCAAAGATTCTTTATATGTAAGGCGTCATGTCTTTGTGTGTTTTTTTTCTCCCTGTCGGGTGACTTACAGTGACATAACATAGGAAGAGTTATGATATGCAGCACTGATCTCCACTGAAAACACTGATTCTGTAGCTCAAGTATCTCCATCCATCCATTATCTATACACTGCTTAACCCTCATTAGGGTCATGGGGGGCTGGAGTCTATCCCAGCTGACTGAGGGTGAAGACAGGCAACAGTCTATCACAGGGCTTCATATACAGACAGTCACACTCACATTCACACCAGTTAACCTCAGCATGTTTTTGGACTGTGGGAGGAAGCTGGAGAACCCAGAGGAAACTACCACATACACAGGGAGAACATGCAAACTCCATGCAGAAAAATCCCAGGAAGGCCGAGACGTGAACCGGGGATCTCCTAGCTGCAAGGCGACGGTTCTAACCACCAAGCCACTGTGCAGATTATTGGCCCTAATTGAGGTTATATTATTGTATCAAAACCTCTAAAATTACTGAGTTTATTCTCATATCTGACAAAAAAACTCATATTTGAGAAGGAACCAGAGAATGCTTTGATATTTTCCTGACCAAAAATCGACCAAAGCAGTGAATCATTTGTCAAAAAAAAGTAAATTTCTGTTGATCAGCTAATGCTTGCAGCTCTACAATGAATCAAATTTGGTCAGTTTTATTCATACACTACCATTCAAAAGTTTGGGGTCACTTAGAAATGTCTTCATTTTTAAAAGAAAAGCAGATTTTTTTTCAATGAAGATAACATTAAATTAACCAGAAATCCTGATCCCGGGAAGGCCGGGAGGTCGTCTTCTGGAGCTTTTCCAACAGTTTTGAAATGATTCCCACATCCGCTACTGTTCAAAAGTTTGGGGTCACCCAGACAATTTCATGTTTTCCATGAAAACTCACACTTTTATCCATGTGCTAACATAACTGCACAAGGGTTTTCTAATCATCAATGAGCCTTTCAACAGCATTAGCTAACACAATGTAGCATTAGAACACAGGAGTGATGGTTGCTGGAAATGTTCCTCTGTACTCCTATGGAGATATTCCAACGCCAAGGCTGTCCGTTCCCCCATATAACATTGTCAGAAATGCAGCATTTGTTTTAGAGGTCGACCGATATGGGATTTTCAAAGGCCGATGCCGATACAGATTTTTAAAAAAATTTTCGGCCGATATCTAAAGCCGATTGTAGAAGCCAATTTTTAAGGCTGATATCCTTCTTTTTTTAAAGCACATCGATTACAAAAGGCAATTTAAACACTAAAAGTATATACATGTATATATTACAAATTAAATACACTGCATTTTCTCTCTTACCAAGAAACAAATCTCTTACCTGTTTTTTTTAACCAAATAAGCAGGTGTGGAGTGAGGCTTGTTGTTGCCTGACTCACTCACTCTGCTCATGCTCCGCTCTCTGAGTGCCGGGGGTCCTTCTAAGGGAAAAGCGCTCGCGGCAGCTGCCCGTACGGGTGCCTGATCACAAATCGGCTTTTTATTTGTAAATATCGGCCGATGGCCGATATTGAAAAAAGTCCATAGATCGGCCCAAAATATCGGCCGGCCGATATATCAGTCGACCTCTAATTTGTTTATTAGTTATTGATAATCCGAAATCATGACAACATAGAATGTGTCCATTAATATAGATGTACCCACAAACAAAATGACCTTGTGCTGAGCACAGATGTGTGTTCTTCATGTGTACGTTATGTACAAATACAGAATCATGTGACCTAAATATGTAGCAGACGGCGGGAATTAATGGGACTCAGAAACACCCCCACAATTTAATCATTTGTTCCTTGTATTATTTCTGATGGATAAGTCCTGATAAGTCCACAGCGGTGGATTTGTAGTAGGATCACAATCATGTGATCATCAGCAGGCAGCTGACGTAGCGTTCACTTGTTGTCATGGTTACAGTGACGCTGTGCCGCTATCTGGCAATGATACAGAAATCTTTAACAAATCCGTGGATCCAGACTATAAACTGCATCACTGCCAAAATCTAATCACTTGGTCCTTGTGTCACTTCTGACCTTCCCTAAAATTTCCATGGAAATCAGTTCATCCGTTTTTGAGTAATGTTGCTAACAGACAGACAGACAGACAGACAGACAGACAGACAGACAGACAGACAGACAGACAGACAGACAGACAGACAGACAGACAGACAGACAGACAGACAGACAGACAGACAGACAGACAGACAGACAGACAGACAGACAGACAGACAAACCAATACCGATTGTCACATAACTCCGTCACATTCCCTTGCAGAGTAACTAGCTGGCATTAAGTTAGCTGATCATTGTATGCTACATTAGTCTGCTGTAGCCCTAGCTAGTTAGCCGTCTTTAAGTTAGGGAAATGATGTTATAGCATATTAGCTTGCTGAACCACTAACTAACTAGCTGACTTTAGGTAAAGCTAATAATGTTATGCTATATTAGCTTGCCATAGCATTTGCTAACTATCTGATGTTAAGCTAAGCTACTCATGTTATATTAACTTGCTGTAGTACTAGTTAAGTAGCTGACTTTATGTTCAGCTAATAATGCTATGCTATATTATCTTGCTGTAACAGTAGCTAGGTAGCCGACTTTAGGTTAATAAGAGCAAAGAAAATATGACAAGTTGACTCTGTAAATGTTGGTTGTCTTTGCTGAAAGGTGACAGTTGTGGTTAAAGCAGAAATATTAGATTTCTACTCTATGAGAGATTCAGCTTTGAAAGCTCAGTCCTGAAGCTGAAATTCAGGACTTAAATGTGACCCGAGTCTACGTACAAGTTAATGAGAATATGATGTGATATGATGTAAAATACTCATAATGTAAAAAACATATTTATCTCACACTCGCTTTGCAAAGTCTACTTTCACGTTGTCGTCTTTTCCTTTAACATGAACTCGGTGCCCTATTTGGATTTGTTCCAGTGAGTTCCAGTGCTGATACCATGATCACAGCTTGTGTATAGTTTTACTACAGTTTAAACCTTAATAATATAGAGTGCTACAGAGACTCATATCTCACTGTGAGCCGTTTTATTGCTGTCTGTAGTTTATGTTTACGTGGCTTCTCTTCCTGCTGTGTACGTTGTAAAAGAAGACTCACCATCTCTGTCGACTCCCCGTCAGGTTTTTTGCGGGAGGATCGGAGCGCAGCGGGCAGCAGATCGTCGGACCTCCTAAGAAGAAGAGCTCCAACGAAGTGGTGGAGGATTTATTCAAGGGGGCCAAAGAACATGGAGCTGTGCCTTTGGACCGGAGTGGGAGAGGACCAGGAGAGCCCAGCAAAGCCAGGGTGCAGTAAAGCTCATGAAAACCACTCTGATGGGGTTTTATCTCGGCTATTCACGTCTTTGTCCTTTCTCTGTTGTCATGTTTCCTGTCAGACTCGGACTAATTAGTTTCCTTCTTGTCTTGTCGTCTCCAGGCCTTCGTCGGTGGAGGTTACCGACTAGGAGCAGCTCCAGAGGAGGAGTCGACCTACGTGGCTGGAGAGAGACAAGCCTCCAACAGCCAACAGGATGTGAGTTCAGATCCTGATTCTTCTTCTGTTTTTTTCCTAGTACTTCCTGTCCTGCATTTCTGGCACAAGTAAACCCTTCTAAAGTAGATTTCAGCCACTGGAATGGCAATAAGTCAAGACAAACCGGTGGAGGAGGTGGAGGTAATCATACTCCAGGAGACTAACTAATCATTAATCTAATACTGGAGACCTTCCAGCTTCCATGAGTGAAATCACGCAGCGTTTAGCAGGTAGAAGCCGGGATGCGTTGACGTATTCCTGGTGTCATGTTCATAAAACATTTGGAGACTGAAAAGCGTGTTACTCCTCAGTTCAAGGCTCCTTGATAGTAATTCACAAAGCATGCTGGCAGCAAAAGTAGTTCAGAGGTAAGCAAAGCCATAAAGGCGAGTCAAACCCTGCAGGTACGCTGGTTCTTCTGCACTACTACAACCAGTCTGCAGCTCTACTAAACTTAGAATATCTCAGTCATCTTTTAGAAGTATTTATCAAACCTAAAAGCCCAGTTTAGCTGAACATTGAAGAGGTTCTGCACACTTAAAGGTGTTGTTTGAGCTGTGAACTACACGATATGGCTCTACGGTGATGGAACACACAAATCCCAATATTGATATAAACATTGATGTCAATTTATTCTTAAAAAAATGCTTTAAATGAGTCCATTTTCTTTTCCTCTAATTGTTGCTGTTCTCCGTCCTTCCATCACCTCTTGTATGATATTATCAGTGGTAAAGAGCTTGGAGTAGTGATACAAAAATTACAATTTCTTTAAAACTTAAAAATTGAAGTGGAATGATTTTAAAAACATATTTTTCAGGAATAGCTGGAATATGAAATGATAAAAACTTTTCATTATAAAGATATTGCAAGAGAATGACCTCACTGACTCATTTTTGACCCTCTGATGCCTCTAAGGGTTCAGGGAAAAACATCCATGTTGAAGATCGTCTTCAGTCTGTGTACAGGAATAACGAGTAAATGTGTTTATGTTTCAGGTCCATGTGGTGCTGAAGCTGTGGAAGACGGGTTTCAGTCTGGACAACGGTGAGCTCAGAAACTACAGCGATCCTGGAAACGCCAACTTCCTGGAGGCAATCAGAAGGGGGTGAGGAAAGCTGAGTCATTCTGCAGTCAGATCTTTGAGGGAACCTAATGTAAATATATTTACCTCCACTGAGAGCTCGTTTCACATTCCAACCCCTGATGGATGTGGTTGTTTGTTCATCTGTCTGCAGGGAGATTCCTCTGGAGCTGAGGCAGCGGTCTAGAGGTGGGCAGGTCAACCTGGACATGGAGGACCACCGGGACGAAGACTTCTCCAAACCCAAGCTGGCCTTCAAAGCCTTCGGAGGAGAAGGACAGAAGCTGGGAAGGTGAGATCCACAAGCAGCTGCATTGTTTCTGTTACAGAAATTAACAAGTATACCAGTTTTACTCATTCTATAGGAGCATGAATCAGTCTCTGTGTTGACTCTGTGTGAGGCTGTATGTCAGATAAATGACTGGTTTCTAGTTGGTCATGTGACTGTTACTTTTATCTCGACTGTTTAACTGCATATTTACAGTGATGCTTTTATTTACTCATTGAGTGAAACCGTGACACTAACAGCGCTTAAAATAAACAAATAACAAAGTAAGACATGTGAATTAACACTTGCACTGTAAATTACTTACTTACTAAATTACACTTCAGTGCCATACTATTAAATGAAAATAATGCATGGAATGAGTGCATTTTTAGATAAAAATAAGTTGTTTATCAAGCTACTTAATCCTACTTACTCCAAACTGGAGGATTGATCTTTAACCCTCGTGTCGTCCTGTGGGACAAAATTGACCCGTTTTAAAGTTTGAAAATGTGGGGAAAAAAAATTAAAAAAATTTCACAGTGAAACTTCTGATGTCCACATTTTCAACATTTTGGGAAATCTTTGAACATTTTTTGGTGGAAAAAAGAAATGTTGAAAATGCTTCTTAAGAACATGCACTTAAAAATCGCTGGATTTTGGTAGATTTTTTTTGTGAATGTTCTTAAAGAAAATATCAGAAGTTTTATTGATATATACGGAATCACTTTAGATATTTTTAGGATGTTTTTGGAAGATTTTTACAAATTTTTTGAAAATATTTACATGAATTTTCTTGCCCAATTTGGGGGATTTTTTTTTTTTTTTTTTACTAAAACTTTTAAGGGAAACTTTAAGGAATGTTTGGAATTTTCTTCTTGAAGATTTTGCAAATTTTTATAAATTTGAGGAATTTTTTTGCAGAAGTTTTGGATTATTTTCAGACAAAGGAACAATATTTTTTGCTGCCCGTAAATGAAGACAACAGGAGGGTTAAGAGCAGCTGACTAATTATTATTCTCATGACAGCTGAGCACAAAAAAATCAGGCATTTGCACGTCTGGAAAAGTCTTAAAAGCCCTGAATTCTTAGACGACTTTATTAATCCCGGGAAGGAAATCAAGATGTTTCAGCAGCACTGATATTCAATAAAGGGATAAACAATACGACAAGACAGGATGTAATAATAATGATAATTTTATTTTTGTAGCACCCTTAAGAACAGCGTTCACAAAGTGCTTTGACAGTTTAGAACATTCAACACAGAGACAGTCAAGCAAGAGAGCAGTCACTTAAAATAGTGAAAAAGACAATAAATTAAATGAATAATTAGCTATATTTGCATGCATATCAAACAAGGGAACTAGGCAGTTTGAAAATTAATGAATAAAATTGAGGCTTAAAATATAAAATCAAAAGATAAATAAAAATGAGAGAATTAAAAATTTAGAGAGACGATATTATCCCAAAGAACCAGGCAGCTAAAATTAAAATAAAACAAGAGAGAACATCTAAAATGAACAGGACATGATACAACATAAAACACTAAAACTAAATAAAGCTAAAAGTAACAAGTCTTCGATTTAAAGAAGCCTGGAATATTTTCTCTATTCTTTCGACAGATTTATTAGAACCGATCTGTTTCGTTGGGGGACGACAGATAAAGTTATACTTCAAGTGTCTATAGGTCTTGAAGTTTAAATTTACTTTTTTTAATTGGCTGTCTTAAATATGATGTTCTTCTTCTTTTTCTAGAAATTGTGATGTTGGTTATGAGATGTTTTTCTGTGTGGCTGGCAGCTGACAGGACAAATTAAACACCTGTACAGTCACATTTAATTTAGTTTCTTTTGAATCCTTTTTGTGAAGTTTCATTTTGCAGCATCAGATTCAGGCTGAAGTATCTAAGAACTACAGTATCTCATAAAGGACAAGTGTTGATCGTTGCACTAAAAACGCACTTAATGTTGGATTTATGCAAATTTTTATATTGTAAGAGGCAAAATCTAATGAAAACAGGAGCCAAGACCCAAGAAGAATAATTACAGCTTTTAAAACAAAGAGTAAATATTCTGGGGAAGGATTAAGGTGGAGCGACAGAACTAAAACAGAATAAAAATGAGGTTACAGGTGTTCAGTACCTGCTGGGTTTAGGGTTCATTTTCTAGACTTTATGTTGTCAAATTAAGGAAAATGTTTTTAAAAAGTAGTTGTAATGGATTCCAAACCTGAAAATTAGTGATTTTTCTTAGCTTTTTTCTGAGTTGTTTTATATTTTCGAGCTGCCTGGTTTTCACAGGGCAGCAGTAGTGTGTAATTTTAATTTTAAAAGGTTATTTTATCTCCATAGCAATTAAACTGAGTACAGTCAATATAGTTGATGTATTAGGGTTTGAAAATGAGGTTAAAACAACAGGAAACGTTATCTAGAACCAAAAAGGAAACCAACCTGGGGCAGGAAAATGGCTGCAGATAAATCAAGTAACTGCAAACAAAATCAATGGCAGCTTCTTCTTCTGTGGTGCTGTAACATCCTGTCAAACATTTAAAGACAATTAATCCAATTAATACAGTAAATCTCTCTGAATATTACCTGATTAAAATGTGTTTTTCATCTTCCTCCGGTGTGACAGAGCCTCGGTCTAAAGTAAATATCGCTGTTTCCTCCCTCCAGCGCCACTCCAGAGTTGGTTTCTGGTCCAGCCACCTCCCAGCAGGACCAGGCCGCCAACGAGGCCCAGGCCAGTGCCTCGGTGACCCTCGACCCCTCTCAGCCCGTCACCAACATTCAGATCCGACTGGCCGACGGCGGCAAGCTGGTCCAGAAGTTCAACCACACCCACAGGTGACCGGTTAGCTCCGATAGCTTCACGTTGGCAAGAACACGAAGCTGCACTGGTGTTTCTGCAAGTCTGGGGGAATGTTTACTGTTGAGATTACTCTGCCAAGGAACCTGGCAGAGTTATATGACCAATGGTGTCCGTCTGTCTGTCTGTCTGTTAGCAACATTACTCAAAAACTTACTAATGGATTTGGATGAAATTTTCAGGGAAGGTCAGAAATGACACAAGGACCAAGTGATTAGATTTTGGCAGTGATGCAGTTTATAGTCTGGATCCACAGATTAGTTAAAGATTTCTGTATCACTGCGAGATAGCAGCACGGCGTCACTGTAACCATGACAACAAGTGAACACTACGTCAGCTGCCTGCTGACGATCACATGATTGTGATCCTACTACAAATCCACCACTGAGGACTTATCAGGACTTATCCATCAGAAATGATACAAAGAACAATTGATTTAATTGTGGGGGTGTTTCTGAGTCCCATCAATTCCTGTCGTCTGCCACATATTTAGGTCATGTGATTCAGTATCTGTACATAACATACACATGCATAACACACACCTGTGCTCAGCACAAGGTCATTTTGTTTGTGGGTACATCTATATTAATGGATACATTCTATGTTGCCGTGATTTCTAATCATGCAGACGTAATAGGAAGCTGTTTCAGGTTAATCTGTGGCTACCTTCTAGCTTAGCTGCTAGTTGTTAGCGTAGCATTAGCGGCTGTGAGAGAAGCTAATTTCCTGGTTTGTGTTTCTTCTACAGACATTTCTGAGACCACAAAAGAGGCTGCATCACACCTGAAGTAGAGCGTTTAATTTCGCGATAAACAACCAATAAAAATATGGACAAGAAAAGCACTCAGAGAGCACAGTACCCAAAGCTGCTCACTTGTATGATTTCTGATGGATGAAATCTTTAAACACTTTGTGGTCCACAGCGGTGGATTTGTAGTAGGATCACAATCGTGATTGTCAGCAGGCAGCTGATGTAGTGTTAAAACTTACAGACTCTTGAAGTATGGAGCTTGTTCAAAATTATAAGAACTTGTCAAAAATGACTCACAAAAAGGCCCACAAAGACTCATTTTGTCATTATGACTCAAAACTAAATTAAAATGACAAAAAAAAACCATATCCACACTGCCTCTACACCTTTCCAAAATCACACATTTTGCTTAAAATGACTCAAACATTGTCCAAAATTACAAAAAAAGTTGTACAAAATATCTAAAACCTGTAAAAAAAAAAAAAAAAAAAGAAGACTCCAAAAACACTCAAATTACCTCGAACTGTTCCAAACTACCTGGATTTGTTCCCAGAAAAACTCGAAATGTGACCAAAATGACAAAAACATCGACCAAATTACCTCAAACACAGACACAAAACACCCGTAAACATTTCCAGAACAACTCAAAACTTGAAAACTTGTCAAAAATGACTCATAAAATGGCCCATAAAGACTCATTTTGTCAGTATGGATCAAAAATTCTTCAAAAAAATGTTCAAAGCCATTTGGAATCTGTCTTAAATGAGCTTTAAATTAACCAAAATTACTAAAAACTACTTACTACTAAGTACTAACTACTACTGTATTTCCGGCCGCCATGCTATGATGACTCCACCCACAATGAGGTGGCACTCAATTCTAATGGAAAATGACCTAAACCGAGTCGAGTAGGTGCTAGTGGAAAAGCTCCTTTGGTGCTTGTGTCATTTCTGACCTTCCCTGAAAATTTCATCCATATCTGTTAGTCCGTTTTTGAGTAATGTTGCGAACAGACAGACAGACAAACCAACGTCGATCATTACATTACTGTTGCGTTCCTTGGCGGACTAATAAAAAAGCCAAACAATAATTGCCCATGCCGGTAATTGGTCTATCCCTAGAATCTCCTCCTACTGTCTCTTCTTACACCAAACATTTGTTTTTAGCCCCACTTTTGTTGCTAGCAGTCACCATGTTTGTAGTGCAGACACAGAAAGCATGAACTGACCTTAACATCGACCATGTTTCCTCGTTAACCCTTCAGGGTGTCGGACCTGCGGCAGTTCGTGGTGGCCGCTCGGCCCCACATGGCCGCCAGAGAGTTCATCCTCATGACCACCTTCCCCAACAAGGAGCTGTCGGACGAGAGCCAGACGCTGCTGCAGGCCAACCTCCTCAACGCCGTCATCGTCCAGCGGCTACAGTGAGGGCGGGGGGAGGCCGATGACTCCCCCTCCACCCGGTGGTGAGGCTGAGCGACTGCAGCCCTGACAAACCTGCTGCCCCTTCCGAGGGAGGAGAAAACACGGACTTATGTATGGACTTCTAATTTCTGATTTTTGTTGTTTTTCTAAAAGTGAAACGTAACGCTCTGCTCCCCAGCCCCGCCTCCCCTCCCTCACCGCCCTCACCCTCCGAGGTAACGAGGGCCGAGAGGAAGCTAAAAAAAAAAAAAAAAAAAAAGCCCTCCCAGAACGGATCTTCTAAGAGCCTCTCGGATGCTGTTGAGCAGTGGTTTCGTTGGGCGTGAGTTCAGCGGACAGTAAAGCTTTCTGAGCAGCAGAGATGTTCACTAAAAGCGTCTCTGTGTTCCATTAACCAGCTCCCTCCTCCTATTAACCCTCCAGCTCTGTTTACTAGCAGGTTCTGTGGCTTCAGCAGATCAACGCTAGCGGCAGATTCTCACCATGTTTCTGTCTCAGCAGCACAAACCACCAGGAAACGCCGACATGTTGACAGTGTGGTTTTGTACAAGTTTCCATTTCTCTCCACATATTATGTTTTTTTTGTTTGTTTTTTTTTTCTGGAGAGGAAAGTGTAATGATGTGACAAAACACGAGGTTTTCTTTTATCTCCAACTTATACCAGTAGCCTTACTCTCCCGTATCCACCTCCAGAAACACACCTGCCCCTTTGTTCAGACGAAGATGGAGTTATTTTTTTAAAATGCCTTTTCCCCCCTCCTTTATTTCCTTCTTTTTCCTTTTCCGATTGTAGGCTTATCCCAGTTAGATGGTGGCATTTTGATAAAGTGTAACGTGACAGCTTTATTATCAAACCAATGGTGGAGCGACACAACGTAGAGATTGTAAACACTGGTTTGTAGTAGTGGAATCTGACTTCGTACGATACACTGACATCTTCTATGCATCCTGGGGCAACACAGAAATATGTTTGGACCTCTGGTGAAATAAATCCATTTTATGGTTGATGTACAAAGAACTCACTGTCTCCTGTTTTTATTGTAGGAGGGAAACCTGATATTTTTAGGTGACTTTATTAAACCCCGGAGGGAAATTAAGTTACAGCAGCATGGATATTCAATAAAGGGGTAAACAATAAGACAATACAGGATATTAGGGAATAAAGTGAAGGTAAAATAAGATATAGAAAAAAATAAACTGATTAAAGTTGCAAGCAGCGTTAAACGGGCCTCGCACATCGAGATGTGACACAAATGTGAAGGTGTGGAGACGTAGCAGACCTATTTCAAGGATTATATCACCAAGTTTGTAGCAACGGTATGTGCAAAAGTGGAGCAAGTTTTCAGAGTTCTATTGTGCTTCATGAGGCAAAATGAACCAAACAAGTTTTAGAAAAAGAGACAAAAAAGCTCAAATCGGTGTGTAAAAAGAGGATAAAATAGATGGAAGCCAGTGTAAAGGTGCTGAAACATACTGGGAGCCAGTCTGAATGGACTGGAACCAAAAAAGGAGAATATATCAAACATAGTGGGAGCCAGTATATAGACACTAACATATATTGGGATGAAGTGTAAAGGTACTGGTAGCAAAGATAAAAAGGCAGAAATAAGTGAAAGCCAGTATAAAGACCATGAAAGAATAATGAATATGAATAGTGGCAATTGACTAAGAATAGTACATCAAAGTGTAAATATGTCATCTCATGTCATTTGCACAACTGACTTCCCCTCTTGACGTCCCTTTAGTTTGCCCCTAGTTATGCTGCTATAGGCCTAGACTGCTGGGGAACCTCTCTGGATGCACTGAGCCCTTCTCTAACTACCTATGTATTTACTATATATACCATTATTGCATTACATTCACTCTGTTTCTTTCTGTGTCCTTTCTCCGAGTGTCCCTGGTCCCAGAGCTGGATGCTGGATGCTTCAGATGTGTGGCTGTGTTTTATGGTCCTTGTGTCCCACCCCCCCACCTCTCTATCTCTACCCCTCTATCTGTATCCCTCTATCTCTACCTCTACCCCTCTATCTCTACCTCTCTACTTCTTCTGTCCCTCTCAACCCGCCCGGCCAGCAGGCAGATGGGTCCCCCCCACATTAGAGCCGGGTTCTGCTCGAGGTTTTTTTCCCTGTTAAAAGGGTGTTTTCCTTGCCACTGTCGCCTTTTGGCTTGCTCTGGGGGTCAGGCATATGGGTTCTGTAAAGCGTCTCGAGACAATTTGACTGTAATTGGCGCTATATAAATAAAATTGAATTGAATTGAATTGAATCTCATGTTGCCACCAGGTGGCGCTATGACTATTAATGGATATTGATATATGGATGTGATCAAACGTAAAGTTTGAGGCAGATTGCAGCATGTAGAGATTTATACAACACCTGATGTTTCATGGCGAAGCATCAAAGTTCAGGGGGGTGCCATCGTAACGCCCTTTGAGTTTTGCAGATGATTTTGATAAATTTTCATCCTTAAGGCGTGTTGTATATATTGTCCAAATTTGAGGTCTTTAGGAGTTACCGCCTTTGAGGAATTAACCACTGAAAATGACCAAAAACACCCAAAATCTGACACTTAATTCAAAATGGTGGACTTCCTGTTGGGTCCAAGAGACTTTTTTGTTGGCCTTGATGTGCTACATATGCATACCAAATTTCGTGGACGTAGGTTAAACTTGCTGTGGGGGCTTTTTGCTGACAATGCTGCAGGGGGCGCTATGTCCAAGGTCCCCCAGCAGCCAAGGGTCCCAAAGGTACCACAGCAACCCAAGATTCCCCAGCAACCCTAGGTACCCAAGATCTCACAGAGGTCCAAGGTCCCCTACCAACCCAAGGTCCTCCAGCAACACCAGGTGGTATGCTATCCATTCAAGATGCCTGGCTAACAGCCCAAGGTGCTACGCCAAAAGCCCCATTAGACCAGTCACTAACCTTAGCATGCTGTGAATGTATTTTGGAATATGGATGTGACCAGGACTCTGATCATACATGTAAAGTTTGAGACAGACTGGAGCATGTAGAGGGGAGTTAGACAGTACATCTGAGGGCCGTTGTGGCTACACCCTTTGACTTTTAATGATGATTTTGATAACTTTCCATCACTAAGGCCTGCTGTATGCACTGGTCAAATCTGAGGTAATTTTGAATTTATAGCTCTTGAAAATGAGCAAAAATCATCCAATTTCCCACAGTTAATGTAAAATAGTGGGCTTCGTGTTGGGTTTAGGATAGGGCTGCCACTGACTTTTTTGTTCACCCTGACGTGCTGCATATGACTATCAAATCTGGTAGCTGTAGGTGAAACAGCCTGCCCATAATAGAAGTTACAAATTTGTCAGGGGGCGCTACAGAGCCATTTTATCACACACATGCGCAATTCCCACAAAATATAAGATATTTTGTGAGTTCCAATGTGTGTGCAAATTTTCAGGAGTTCTTTTATAGCATGTTTAGGCCTCAAACATGCCCTTGTTCACACACAAAAAAAATGCTAAGAAACCTTAGGGTTCCAATAGGGTCTTCCATTCATTGCTTGGACTCTAAATATACAAGATTGACAAAATGTGCAAATGACATCAGACATAAGTTTATTTTGTGTTTTAAGTGAGAATTCTAGTGGTCTGATGAACCTTTTGGATTGCTTCTGTCCAGTCGTGTTACTGTCTGCAGACTCTGCTTGGTGTTCAACTAATAATGTTTAAAAAGATACATATTAGAAAAGTTGGTTACATATAAAACCGCTTTTTAAAAAAAAGTAAAAGCAACAGTGTTGATGGAAAAGTGGCAAGGTAAACTGTAAATCTAGATAAATATATTAATAAAATGAATAAATATTCATATATGCAATATTATTTCCACCTCCACAGCAATTTGGACAGTCTGAACTAGTACTCGTGTGTTTTTCTGGTTTATTTACATTTTATTTACTGATATATGTTTGCAGTATCCTGTAATAATGCACTGTGGGATTAATAAAGGCTTTACATGTCGTGTCAAGAGTTCTAGCAGCGGTCTAAAAGTGCGTGTAGTGCACGACTAACGCTGGTATTTTCACAGTAGTGGAACAATGGAGGCCACAGCTCTGGGGAAGAAGCTGTTCTTCAGTGTTTCCTCATTATCAGTGCATTTATATGAGATTTTACCACATTACTGAAATATTTTTTCCTGTTGGTTCCTGGGTTTTAACCTGCTGGTTAGGTGGGTTTTTCTGTTCTGTCACAGACTAAAGACATGCATGGTGGGTTAACTGATTATTCTAATCGGCCCTGGTGGTGCTTCATGTGTCTGTTAGTCCTGTGATGAACCGGTGAGCTGCTTCTAGCCCAGCGTTAGCTTTAACAGGCTACATCTCCAAGTGATGCCCTGCAGGATAAAGTTAGCACAGCTGATGGACAGATGGTTTTCTTCTGCTCAAACTTCTGTCTGTATGTGAAGGGTTTGGACGCAGAGTGGTCTGACCCACCTTCTGTAGTTTATGAGAAAAATGGGTTCAAGTTTTGTGTTTTCAAAAATGGTCTAACATTCACTGTAACGTTATATTTGGGTTGTTGGTTAGACCACTCAGCCACTAAAATCTAGACCATAAAATATTACAGAAATGATATAAAACTCAGTTCGGATTATTTCTGGGTTACCAATCTGATTCTAACCCCCTCAGTTAGGCTGCATTGTTAGCTTCTTTCTATGATTTTAGCTGTGTGCTTAGCTTCTGCCTATGTCTTAAAGTGAATTTTTTACTTTTTAAATTTTAGCTATGTCGTTAGCATCTTTGTATGGCCATATCTGTGTATATAGCTGTTTTGTAATAATTCAGCTATGTTGTTAGCTTCTTTCTATGACTTTGACTATATAGTTAGCTTCTTTGATTTGATTTGAGTTGATTTGATTTGATTGAATTTCCCTTCAGGGATAAATAAAGTTCTACTCCTTCTTCTTCTTCTTTCTATAACTTTAGCTGTGTAATTACCTGTTTTCAGTTACTTTAGCTGTGCTGTTAGCTTCTTTCTATAATTTTAGCTCTGTAGTTAGCTTCTGTTTGTGATTTTAGCTGCATTGTTAGCTTCTTTCTATAACTTTAGCTGTGCATTTAGCTTCCTCCGTGACTTACCCACATTGTTAGCTCCTTAATGACTTTAGCTGTGTAGTTAGTTGTATTTCTATAACTTGAAGGGTTTGGAAGCAGAGTGGTCTGACCCACTTTCTGTAGTTCTGGAGAAAAATGGGTTCAAAGTTTTGTGTTTTCAAGAATGGTCTAACATTCACTGTAACGCTATATTTGGGTTGTAGGTTAGACCACTTTGTCACTAAAATCTAGATCCTAAAATATAACAGAAATTATATAACACTCAGTTCTGATTTTTTGTGAATTAGACCACTCCGCTTCTAACCCTCTCTTTGGTGAAAAGACTAAAAGTTGATATATTGTTGAAACTAATGGATAAATAGTTTATTTGGGTCGCTAAAAGTAGCCTATAAATGGATAAAACAGCTGAAAAATTATGGATAAACAGTTGAAATTGTCAGCTTAAAATAACGGAAACCTGTAAAATAGTAGTTGTAGTGACTTATAGTTGTAGATAAATGGCTAAAATAGACTAAATTCATGGACAAGCTGTTAAAATTCTTAGCTAAAAGTAATGGAAAACTGTAAAATAGTAGCTGTAGTGGTTAACAGTGGTGGATAAATGGTTAAAACAGCACAAAGTTATATATAAATAGTTGAACCTGTCAGATAAAAATAATGGATAGCTGGAAAGTAGTAGTCAGAGTGGTGGTTAGTGCGCCTTCAAAATAAAAGCACTTTAGTCACATTTTCCTTAAAAGGTTCAAATTCTGCAAAAATTAAGTTTTCCATTGATTTGAACATGCAATCATTTCCAGAATTAAGTCTTCCTGTGACCTATTTCCTCTAAAAGGAAGAAGAAAACAGCATCATATGCGATGAGAAATAACTATTTTCTGTTATGTGTCGCAGTATTCCACTTACTGATACTAAGGTTGATCCACAGACTGCCACTCTGGTCCCACAAACATCTATACACACTAAGGTGTCACAGATTTCCACTAGATGCCACAGACTGCCACTTTGGTGTCACAGATTTCCACTAGATGCCACAGACTGCCACTTTGGTGTCACAGAACTGAATTTACTGCCACCTAGATGTCACAGACTGTAACTAAGGTGGCACAGACATCCACGGCCATCTACTGAGTTGTTACAGACTACGATCGATGTTTCATAGACATCCACAGACTGTCATTCATGTGTCACAGACTTGAACGCAGATGCCACTTAGGTGCCATGGACTGTTACTGGGTTGCCACAGACCACCAGAGACTGCCACCTAGGTGTCACCCACACCCACAGACGGTGCCATAGACTTCCACTCAGGAGTCACAGAATGTTACCAAGGTGTCACTCACATCCACAAACTTCCACCAAGGTGTCACAGACATGAATTTACTGCCACTTAGGATTCTCAGACTTCCACTTAGGTGCTACATACTACCACCTAGGGGTCACCCACACCCACAGACTTTCACTGATGTGCCACAGACACCCACAGGATGTCACTTAGGTGTCACAGACTGTTACCAAGGTGTCACTCACATCCACAAGCTTCCACTAAGATGTCACAGACTTGAATTTACTGCCACTTAGGAGTCTCAGATTTCCACTTAGGTGCCACTTACTGCCACCTAGGTGTCACAGACATGTACAGACCACCATTAAAGTGTTACAGACTTGAATGTAGGTGCTACTTACTGCCACTTAGGTGCCACAGACTGTTACTAGGGTGCCAGAGACCACCATATACTGCCACCTAGGTGTCACCCACGACCACAAGATTGTCACTTAGGTGTCACAGACATCCACAAAGGTGTCACAGACTTCCACTTAGATGCCACTTACTGTTGCCTAGGTGTCACAGACATCTACAGACTGTCATTAATGTGTCACAGACTTGAACTTAGGTGCCACCTACTGCCATTTAGGTGCCATGGACTGTTACTGGGTTGCCACAGACCACCAGGGACTGCCACCTAGGTGTCACCCACACCCACTCTGGAGTCACAGACTGTTACCAAGGTTTCGCTCACATCCACAAACTTCCACCAAGGTGTCACAGACATGAATTTACTGCCACTTAGGATTCTCAGATTTCCACTTAGGTGCCACTTACTGCCTCCTAGGTGTCACCCACACCCGTAGACTTCCACTAAGGTGTTACCAAGCTCTCACTGACATCCACAGAATCCACAGACTGCCTCTGAAGTTCCACTACCAGCCACTAGAAGGATCCTGACTGTTCCACCGCTGAGCCGTGTTTTATTTTGTAGGTCCTGGCCGGAGGTTGTCGGTGTGTAACGTGACGGATTGACGCGGTTGGTGCGGAGCAGAAATCCTCCTCCGGGGGAGCGGAGTCGACAGACGGACTGCGGAGTGTTGCGGGGTTCAGGGACAGCAGCAGCTCCACGACACGCCGCCGACATGGGAGTCGAGCTCGAGACTATCACCCCCGGAGACGGTAAGCCGTGTTTCTGTTTGCACGATTCTGACAGAGGCGCACAAACAGCGGCTGTCTGTTGCATTAAAGCGCCTCTTTGGTTTCTCCACAGGAAGGACTTTCCCCAAAAAAGGACAGACGTGTGTGGTGCATTATGTGGGTGAGTTTGAAATAAGAAACTTGTCAGTGAGCAGATTGTAGATGCAGCTTCAGGAGGCCGAGCTGCGGGGTGACGGCTGCGGGCAACTGCGTCCAGCAGCCGCATGAAAAATAGCTCAGCGTGGAGAGCCTCCAAGTGTCACTGCAGAACATTGGCAGAACATTATTAGAACATGTGGACGAGTGTCAGGATGCCAGAAAATGTAACCCGTTCGGTGTAAATGTGACAGCAGGGATGGAGACAGCATCAGTGCGTCCTGCGCTCCGGATCCGCCGCTGCGTAAAATAATGCGCGTCCACATAAATTCATCCGTCTCGTCTGGAGAATTAACAAAAGCGAAAGAAACCGAGACGGATTCCGCCGCAGGGTTCACAGAGAGGCCCAGACAGACAGACAGACAGACAGACAGACAGACAGACAGACAGACAGCGGGGCTTTAAATCCTCCTCTGTCTTTGTTGGAGTTTCTCTGGGGTCGCTGGGGGGGCTGGTGGCGTTCAGCTGAGCGGATTATAACCGTCTGGACCTCTGGAATAATGGCACACTGTGTGTTTTTCCTCCTGCACATGCAAAAACAACACGTGAATGACAAGAAATATGTCAAGTATTCCCACACGGAGCACCTCAATGTTCCCTTCAATTCATAATATCTTCGTTTTGCCACTAGAATTCCAGAGTTTTCATCAGTTACATGCTCTTACAGTTCGTGCAGTGGAGTGTAAAGTTGCTCAGGGCTGTGCAATAACAAGAAGACACCATAAAGGACATACTTTAAGAAAAAATTGTCACAAATAATACGTAGGCTGCAGCTAGTGTACCGATATACAATATTACAGCTTCTTTCATGAATGATCAATGTGGTCCATAAAATGTCAACAAATACACAAAGAAATACGTCAATTCCGGACCTACAGAGCTCAAAAAGTCAGTTTAAAATGTCTTTTTTGTCCAACTTACAGTCCAAAACCACAGACTGTATGTAAAAACTGAAAAGATACTCAGTTTATTGTCGTAAAACAGCTCCGACATTCAAAAACCAGACAGACAGAACGTGTGTTTTATTAAACATTCCTGTAATTTACAATATTGACAACGGTGGAACATTTTTCCTGTAATGTTTTATGGAGAATGCTCTTCCATAAAACGTTCCCACAATGATGACAAAGGAAGGACGTTGATGCAGGAGAACATTTTAAGAGCACCGTCAGAGAACATTATCCTGCCTTTAAGAAGAACTTTCTGGTAACTGAATGGAAACTTTGAGTTGAAAACATCACTAGAACTTTCTCAAAACATTTAGAACAAACATAAATCTTGCCAGATGAACAGTTGAAATAAATACGAAAGCACTGGTAAAAGACTAAAAGTTAATATATTGTTGAATTTTCTAAAATTCATGGATAAATAGTTTAATCAGGTAGCTAAAAGTAGCCAGTAAATGGTTAAAATAGCTGCAAATGACAGATAAAGTGCTGAAATTGTGAACTTACAGTAATGAAGAGCTATAAAATAGTAGTTGTAGTGACTATAGTAGTAGACAAATGGTTGAAATAATTGCAAATAAAGAAAGAAATAGCTTGTTATAGTCCCACAGAGCCCAAAATAGACTTCTAAAATGTCTCCTTCTCCAACTGAGAGTTCAAAACCACAGACTGTATATGAATATGTTCAGATTAGTATCAGAAAAAAGCAAGAAAATGAGGAAATAATCACATTTAGTCAGCTGGAACTGATTGTTCTCTTTAGCAGGTACAATATTTCCCATTTTCACCATTGTAGGTTAGCATTGTTAGCATCGTCTAAGTAGCATTAATGTATTATGAACGGACGATGAAAACCTTAAATATCTTCAGTCATCGCCAATCATGAATGTTTGTACCAAAAATCATGTTAGTCCTGATTACTGATGAGACATTTCACTAAAAACAAACAAGTTTGAACATCGCTGGAGGAGAAAAATTCACCAGAATCACTCAGGTGCTCCCTCTGTGGACCACGAATGTACAAAGCTTGACTCCTGTAGCTGCTGAGGATAGATACCTGCATGAAAAGATGGAGAATTTCCAAAGTTTCATTGAAGAAAACACAAATTTGAATGATGCTAAGGTGAAAAATTCGAGAAAGTCATTGGGGTTCTTCCTCTGTGGACCATGAATGTTTCAAACTTGACTATTGCAGCTACTAAAGACACACTTGCATGAAAAGATGGAGGTTTTCCAAAGTTATTATTACTGATGAGACATTTCACTGAAGAAAACACACATTTGAATGTTGATGAAGGTTAGAAATTCAAGAAAATCATTGGGGTTCTCCACTGTGGACAATGAATATTCCAAACTAGACTGCTGTAGCTGCTAAAGACAACACCTGCATGAGAAGGTGGACTATTTCCAAAGTTTCACTGAAGAAAACACAAATTTGAGTGTTGATGAAGGTTAAAAATTCAAGAAAACCAATTGGGTTCTTCCTCTGTGGACCATGAATGTTCCACATTTGACTCCTGTAGCTGCTGAGGATAGCTACCCCCATGAAAAGATGGAGGATTTCTAAAGTTTCACTGAAGAAAATGCACATTTGAACATTACCGGAGGTTAAAAATTCACCAGAATCACTCAGGTTCTCCCTCCCTGGACCATGAATGTTCCACATCTGACTCCTGTAGCTGCTAGCAGATAGCGCTAGCATGCTCTCTGGTGTATTAAAAGAGGCTGCAATTTGAATGCAAGAATAAAATGTAGCATCAGCAGCAAAATGCGGTTTGGAAGGTTTTGCGTCGCAGCGTTGGACTGTAAATTCGTCTGCACCTGTTCTGAGTTTGGCAAAGCTGGTGAGACAGACATAACTCACTCTGTAACACAAGAAGCCTCTTTGCTCCCAGATTATGTAACTGGAAGTAAGAGCCGATTCGGGCCTCGCAGAGTGAAGCATTTTTTTTATTTCTCTTTAGGCATGAGGCTGCATTCTGTTTTCTTTCCTTTCTTTTTTTTACATTTTAATATCCCACCATCGACAGGATTTCCTCTGTGGGCCATCTCCCTTCCTGTCAGCCCTGAAATGCGACATGAAACAGGATATTCCTTTACAGCGGCAGGCCTCCACATCAAAACGTGGATTCTCGGAGGTTTTCAGACGGGCTCTGTCTGCAGGAAAATGGCGTGAAAATGTCATCTCCGTGTTGTTTGCTTTGTGTTGGAAGTGGCTGGCTGTGATGCTCAGATCGGACCTTTCAGCTCCTCCAGATAATTCCATTAAGCTGCTATCTAGATGCTCCCACTCTGCAGCTCGCCAGCCGCCCCCTGATGTGCCCAACAACATGTGCAGCTCCTACACAAACGCACACCTCACACACACACACCGACACACACACATGCTGCAGTGCCGGTGCTAATAACAGCGATAGCGTAAATAGTCTCAGAGGGCTGCTATTCTGCAGATTGATGCTTGTGTGTTTTCCTGACTGTCACAGTGAAATCCAGCCTGCAGACAGCTGCAGCAGCTATTTCTGAGATCCTTGGAATCCCTTCATTTGCGCACTCAGTATATATATACAGCAGATGGATGTCAGAAAAGCTGGAAATATGCATTTGTTTTCCAGCTTCTACGTGCTCAGTGTTAGGGATTGACCTGTATGGGTTTTCCAGCAACGATGCAGATTATTGGTGATAAAAACTGGTATTTGGAGCCGATATACATTAAATGTGAGTCCAGAATTGGAGGACATCTGGGCTTCAAAATGTTTGAAATACAACATGTTATCACCTTTTAGGCTAATATGGGAAATTAGCCAACACTTAGTTAGCCACATTATCATTTATTAGCAGCCATGTTTTGGTCTTTTTAGCTGCACTATGCTCACATGTTAGTTGCTAACTGAGTCTGTCTGCTGTTTGATGCTACCTACAGCAGGTTTTTAGAGTTTTATGGCTGAAATCGAGGTAAAAACAGAACAGCAAGAACTGAGACTGAAACAGAACAGTGAAGTTGACTATTGAGTACAAAAACTAAAAAACAATGTTAAATCTCTGCAAGTTTGTTGCTACATATGATTCCAATAAGTAGTCAAACATCCATTTTTAGTATAAAAGCATTTAATTGTGCCTCTTAGTGCTCCAATATTTCTTTATCACGTTAACTAAAGTCGGCTACTCGGCTCTGTGCAACATCTTGGTGTCTTTGAGTTCATTGTTTGTTTCTATCTTACCATTTTGCACCATTTGCCAAGAGTTTTTAGGGGGAAAAAGCTCTAATAATCAGACTATATATAGCTGATTCCAGAGTTGGAGGACATTTGGGCTTCAAAATTTTTGAAAAATAAACCTTCTTCCTTTACAATTTTCTGCTCCATATTTATCAATAATAGGTAATAAACTATCAAAGGCTTGATTGGCTCAGCTTCCACATCAATGGTAGCATTTTTATTCCATGTTTTCTGTGTTGTTTGCTAACCCTACTCTAATCACAGTAACAGGGTTGCTAATCCATGCTAATGTGATCTTTTTCTCAGCAGTAGAAGCTAGATATTTAGCTGCTGTTACTGCTGACCAAGAGGACAAACTGACTGATGGAAAACAGTCCAAAGAATTAGTCTGATCCTGATAATATGAGGTAGAGTGAGACATTCAATCAAGGCTGACAATGTTCTGTCATGTGATTCACTGTTTTCTTCTTCTTCTACCAGCTAAAAAGGTTATGCTACCAGTGTTGTTGTGGGACACACGTTCCATGTATAGTAATTATTATCTAAAATATTATGTGGATTTAAAAAAAAAACCCACACAATTACAAGAGACATCAATGAAAAAAATAATACTAAAAAAATGAGATTTAAATTTCATTTTAACTGTTTTATTTGAGATTCAGTTTGGTCATCAGGGGGGTGGAACAGGAGAAAATGTCATTTATGGGGGAATTCCAGACTGATTTGTGTGTTTTTAAAAATATCTTCAAACATTCTTTTCTCCTAGTTTTCTTAGATTTGGTCTCAGGACAAAAACATTTACGCAACAACTGCATGTTTTAGTATTTTGTACATGGATTATTTGAAACTTGATAGGTGGGACGTAAAATGTCCTCCAGCTCTGGAATGATCCATGTAATGTTTTAAAAGCATGTGATATCAGAGAACACGTCGTTCATAACTAGATTCCTTCATTAATAAGGTGACTATAACTGAATATGTAAAATAGAAATAGGATTGATTAAATCAGGACGCTTTCCTCTGTTTTTGTGACTAAGATTATGATTTACAGGCAGTTGTATCTTCTGTTCTTCTCTATTTTCTTAATCTTTCTCTGTTCTGTCACTTTCATTACCTACTAAGGTCCAGATCTTAAAGCTTTATTAATTGTTGTTTTCCAGACTCTGTTTCATGTTCATCAGTGGCTAAGCTGTTAGCATAGTGTTAGCCACTGTGAGAGGAGCTGATTTCCTGGTTTGTGTTTCTTGTTCAGTTTTTCTGCTTAAAAGACCAAAGAGTGACGACAGACAGAGAGAGGAGGCTGATCAGACCTGAAGCAGAGAATTTAATTAATCAATAATTGCTCAAAAAATGCCAAATATAGGCCACGATTATTGGCCGGACTGATAATCGGTCTATCCCTACTGAGCATTATATGTTTGCATATAATACATATCCATATGTTTAAAAACAAACTTCTGCAGCAGAAATTCTCCAGTAGATGGATTCTTTCTGATTCTGTACTTCTGTTTGTCTTCTTTTTCGAAAGGCTCCCTGACAGACGGACGGAAGTTTGATTCATCTCGCGACAGGGACAAGCCTTTCCGGTTCCAGATCGGCAAGCAGGAAGTGATCCGAGGCTGGGAGGAGGGTGTAGTGCAGGTAATGTTGGAGAACTCTGGATATTTTCTATTCTAGAAAAGGCCACAAAACTGCCTTTTACAAAGTGAGTATGCTGGACACTTGTCTGAGGTCACTAAAGAAGGTGTTGTCATGGTGCCCTTGACTAGCTGAACCCAACTATGAACTTCCTGCCTCCTCTGGTCACTAGAGTATTTAACAGTAAGAGGAACGAGATACTACAGCTAATTTACAGTACTTTCAATGTGTATCAGATTTGGGCTTGGTATTTGCAAATAATATGTACTAAATGGCTCAGACGTCTGGTCAACAGTATGTTAAGGAGAACTGATTTATAGTCAATGGCACAAAACATACAGAATATCTACAAAACTGCCTTTAAACACAGAAGGAAAAAAATTCAAGGTGCCTAGTAGCTCATTCATCCATCCATCCATTATCGATGCACTACTTCGTCCTCATTAGGGTCATGGGGAGCTGGAGTCTATCCCAGCTGAGTTAGAGTGAAGGCAGGGGACACCTGGACAGGTAACACTCTATCGCAAAGCTACATATACAGCAGGGCATGGACTCTAACGCGTAAATTACAATTAATTAATTACAGAAAAAATAGCACGTTAAAAAAAATAATGCATTTAATCGCACCTTTCTCAGTTCCCTAATTAATGGCACACCGGTAACACTAATGAACTCCAGCCCAGTAGGTGGCGATAATGAACTTAAAGTCTTTCCTGCCGCGAAGGAGATACCCAGGAAACGTCGGACCAACATGGCGGCTCAGTTGCAAGCTTTCTCTTTTATTACGTAAACTGTTCAGCACAAAGTATTTCTGAAAGCATTTAAAGTGACAAGCTGTTGAATCTGTCCTCGTTTTAGTTCAATGACTGGTTTAGACGTTTAACCAGAGTTTCATGATGCGTCGGACCTCCGCTCCTTGTGCTGCATTAGCATAAATGAAACTACTTTATGCAAATGAGCTCTGGAGCGACGCACCATACATTAGCTATGACAGTTCTAGTAAACAGTGCCGCCATCCCATAATAGACCACTTTTCAAGACATTGAAAGTGTTTGAGTTTACAAAAACTCTTAAAATGTTGAATATATTTGCTATAATTGGACGCTGAGTTTGCAGTAATCTGTGAATGTAGCAAACAGATGAAAAATGCAGATTGATAGAAATGAAACAAACATTTGGGTTTTTTAGGTTCACATTTATGTCTATCAGTTCAGTCAGCAAACAAAATTTGAGTTGAAAAACTTTACTTATTGTGTCAAATATTGCTATTTGACTAAAATGTCATTAATTAATTAAAAAACCTCTAATTGTTTCGAAAAAAATTTTAAATCGCGTCCCACCTCTAATATACAGACAAACAATCACACTCATGTTCACAACTACGAACAGTTTAGAGTTACCAATTAACCTCAGCATGTTTTTGGACTGTGGGAGGAAGCTGGAGAACCCAGAGGAAACCCACACATGTACAGGAGAACATGGAAACTCCATGCAGAAAGATCCCGGGAAGGCCGGGACGTGAACCAGGGATCTTCTAGCTGCAAGGCGACGGTTCTAACCACCAAGCCACCGTGCAGCCCTTAGCCTGTACATGTTGCATTCAAGATCAATGAAGAAACACTGGACAAAAGAACACGCAATTAATGTGCAAATCATGCTGGTCGAAGAAATAGAAAGAAGGTGCGAAAATGCTGGTATTTACAAAAAAGGTGCAACAATTGTTGGTATTTATGGACAATTGTGGACTACAAATAAAACTACAAATGAGGCTGACATGATGTGGCCTCAGATAGAATCAGTTTAAATTACAGTTTTTTTATGCATCCATTTCTGCAGCTCATCTGGATCGATGGCATGTTCATAGATGATCTATATTACAAGGAAATGTTAACTACAGCATGAAAAAACAAGCTATGAATGTCATTAATGTGATGTCCTCCGCAAATAATGTTTGACTTCATAATCTCCTCAGGTTTCTTTCTTTGGTTGTGGAAAATGTGTTAAATTGCGTTCTATGTGGTCTTAAATAAATGCAATGTAGCGAAACCTGCAGATGCTGCACTGATGATATAATGAAGTGGCAGCCAATATGAATGTTTGCTTTTGTGAAACGATGCAAATTCTACATGTTGCATCAATTTATCCCCTCAGAAGACGCGCCGCAGCGTGTTTATGAATGCCAGACAGATTCTGGGAATAAAAAGTCATGCGGCTAAGTGGCTCCAGCAGTCAGGATTCAGAGGCAAACGTAATTGTGCCGGAAGAAAGAAGATGCATTTTGCTGCTGATAATGTTGTTGTTCCATTATCGAGTGTTTTCACTCAGCAGGCTTTCCATTAACTCTGCACACACTGGAGTTCACACACAACTCAGACCTGCATTTATCTGCATTTATATGAGGCGGCTGCTGCTACGGATTCATGACAGCAGCTTCAGATGCTCTCTGCACTGTGTGGGATCTTCAGTAAGATTAAAGCGGTGAGAGTTGGTGCGCTGAGGATTGGATTTAGCGATACTGAAGCATCGTTAGTAAACAAGATGTTTTCTCTGCCACTTTCACCGTCTCCTGTGGCTTCTCATCTGATTTACACTGCAGAGAAAGTATGATGATCCAATTAACTGTATCTTCCAGCTGCTCCATAATAACTGCTGTCTTTCTCCGCTGCCTGTTTGGCGTCTGCAGATGAGCGTCGGTCAAAGAGCCAAGCTGACCTGTTCGCCCGACTACGCTTACGGAAATAGAGGCCATCCGGGCATCATCCCCCCGAACGCCACCCTCATCTTCGACGTGGAGCTGCTGGGTTTGGAATGAAACGACTCCACGGCCCATTTCTTCTGTGTTGTGTAAGTAATCTGAAGCAACTCACAACCTGACCGTTACTGTTGGTTGCGCAAGTTTTGTTTTTAAGGCTTAGAAACTCCAGGAAGTGGCACAGTGAAAGTGAAAAATGCAGAATAGATGGTGATACTGATAGTCGGTTATTTTAACAATCTACAATCTGATGGTTTTTCACATCCTGATAAACTTTGTTGTCGGTTGCTTAGTTGCTAATGAGAAAAGAGATGCAGACCATCAACGTCTGGCACAGAATTGTCTAAAAAACAGTTTGTAGTTCAGCTGAGGAGCTTGAATACAATTAGATGAGCAACACAGCTAAAAACCCGAGGCAGCTTCCTTCATTTTAGACTCTTTCTGTTCCCTCATGGCTGTGATTTTACATCTCAAATGTCTCCAGAGTTAAACTCAACATGAAAAATCCACCCTCTAATAATCCTGCCAGTTCATTTGAAATGAAGTCAAACTCAGTTATTTTAAATGCTGATCTGCCATTGCCTTTACTGCTGTATAATAGTTAAAATAAATGTTTATGTTTTCTGTCATTCAGGCAGCTACTTGTTATTAACTTTGTTATTTGACCACATTAAGAAAATGAACTTGCAGAAAGCTGTGAATTTTTTTGGCTTTTTGTCAAACAGGGACCTTGGGAGTGTATTTAATGAAAACTCAGTTATTGAGATTTGTGTGCAGACTGCTTGAAAACATGCTCATATTAATGAGCTGTGTTGGAAATTCATTAACAACAAAATCAAATCATATAATATATATACACTACTGTTCAAAGGTTTGGGGCCACCCAGACAAGTTCATGTTTTCCAGTAAAACTCACACTTTAATTCATGTGCTAACATAACTGCACAAGGGTTTTCTAATCATCTAAAATGACTGCTGTCGGAGGCACCTCTTTTTAAAACTGCATTATTCGGTTTATATACATCTACAGCTACTTTTATTAGGATCATAACTTACAAATACACACAACTTTACGTCTGCAGTAACAGAAAAGGTTTGCCTCTCTGAAACTTTACTGCTTCTTGTAAACAATTATTTGTGGCCCCCAATAAATGTCTGCAGTTTACAGCATAATCAGGTATGACATTTCTAATGCTTTAGGCAGCATTGCTCTCAGTCTTTAGGCTGTGTGTGTTAGGTATGTCTAACATTGTTGTTTAGACGGTAATTAACCCCAAACTTTAGAACGGTAGTGTATATATTCATAATTTTATTAATGATCATACTGTTCATTCTCTAACTTGCATGTATTTTGATATTAATATAGTAACATTCACTGTTTATTCTGTAGTCTCTCTATATACGTGGTGTCTCTAAAGTCTGGACACATAGGAAATCTCATTAACTATAATTTTTTTTTGCCTCCACAGATTAAATATGGCTTTGTGGAAAGAAGAAAGAGTTGGACTGGTACTTCTCAGTGGACGTGAAGGATGGACATATCCAAAGATAGGGTTAGGAAAGTGATCTTTTGGGGCTAGCACAGACTTTAGCCATGACCTATTATTTAGTTTCGGCTGATACATTTGGTTTGTTCATGACACTGCCCATTTCTTTAAACTTTTTAATCACCTTCACCACTGTAGAAAAGCCAAGAGGAATCCTTCATGGATGACATGCATTAAATTCAGCTGCTATCTTTCCATATGTCCATCCTTCACGTCCACTGAGAAGCACCAGTTCAACTCTTTCTTCTTTCCACAAAGCCATATTTAATCTGTGGAGGTGAAAAAATTATAATTAATGTGATGTCCTAAGTGTCCAGACTTTAAGGACACCCTGCATTTATATAAGTATACTATCCTTCACTATTTATTCTATAATGTGTATTATTTCTAATATTCTCACTGATCATTCTGTAACTTCATTATATGTTTATGAATAGTTGTGGTTCTGGTGCATTTCATTGTGAAGTAATTGTATTTGTTAGATGACGAAGCTGATCGTACGTCTAAGTCTGATCTAAAGTTCTATATGAGTGTTTAAGTCTGTTTTAAGGTAAAATCTTGTCCTTGTTATGTCTCCAGGTGACTCCCTACCTGGGCGACCTGGAGAGAAGCTGAGGAGAGTCTGCACTTGATTCTATACGAGGCTGGAGTCTATAGTCCACTACTTACTTCATCAGACTTTGACAGTTTATCTTATTTTGTCTCTGTGACTGAGTTCATATTTTTTTTTCCATCCTGATTCTTCCTCTACAAACTATGGGCCATAACCTTACAAACCTCCATGTTCTTAAAACTTTGAATTGTTTTTGAAGTTGCTTTTTCTTTGTGTTTTGTTGAAGCGCTGGTTGTGCATGGTTACGCTGAGAAATACAAAAATACCAATGAACCGCTCGCAGCGACGTTCGTCTCTCTTCACGAGTCGATGCGCACCGATGTTAAAATGTTTGACGGCTTGTTGTATTTACAAAAATGAGAAGACGTACAAAATTAAAATGAAAAGCACACATTTGTATCCCAGCTTTAAATTGGATCAAATGAAGTCAGATAGTGGTTAACTTAGTATCTACCTACAGTGGAACATCAGGTAAATGTGCACTACCGTTCAAAAGTTCTGGGTCACTTTGAAATGCCTTTGTTTTTGCAAGAAAGGCAGTTTTTTTCAGTGAAGATAACATTAAATGAATGATAAATCCAGTCCAGACATTGTTAATGTGGTAAATGACTATTCTAGCTGGAAACAGCTGATTTTTAATAGAATATCTCCATAGGGGTACAGAGAAACATTTCCAGCAACCATCACTCCTGTGTTCTGATGCTACATTGTGTTAGCTAATGGTGTTGAAAGGCTCATTGATGATTAGAAAACCCTTGTGCAATTATATTAGCACATGAATAAAAGTGTGAGTTTTCATGGAAAACATGAAATTATCTGGTTGACCCCAAACTTTTGAGTGGTAGTGTAGGTAGTTATTAAGTTCCACCTGCCTGCAGTGAAATATCAGGTAAATGAAGTGCAACACAGGAGTCTGCTACATAAAATGGGCATTTCTGTATAAAACCACCGTGTTTTCTTTTCGTTAAAGTTGCTAAGCGATGTGTGAGAGGTCATTGGCTCATAGAGAACCAGTCACAGTTGTAGATAGCTCTAATGTGTGCCTAAATATTCTTGCCAGACACGTGGTTACAACTGTCTGCATGTCGTAGACCCGACGGAAACCTTAGTAAGTTCGAAAGCTTTGCATCCGATTTATTATTGCCTTCTCATCTCGCCAAGTCTTTAAACCCCATTTAAAGCCATAAACAGGTTGAACGGTGCAAAGATGGGATTTGCGTTGACGCGCATCAATTGGAGCTTTGTTATTTTTTTTGTACAATAAAAAAAAGGAAAGAAAGAAGAAGGGAAAATGCTTGAAATTTACAAGGGGAATCAATCACCCGGTGACGTCCCCTCATCTTATTTTGTGTAACAACTTCAATTATGTATTTTTCAAATGCCAACTTTCTATCTCTAAGAATCAACAAAGTTAGTTTTTTTTCCTCGCCATTGTCAGTAAAGTACCACACTGCCTAACTGAAGTCTGTGCTGTGGTAAAAAACAACAAATATGCTGACACACAGGCGTCCTCGTGGGTTTTTGTATCTCTAATAAATAGTTTTAAATGGAGTTTAAATGAAGGAATCTGCTGGCCTGGCTGTCTGATATTGACCGTGGCTGCTGTCAATGTAATTCTGTGCTCAGACGTTACTGTATGCAGGCTAAACCAATGAAGACATATTTAAATAAAAGAAGTGCTCTCCAGAGGACTGTTGAAGTTTTTTTTTAGAGAGATATACACTACTGTTGGAAGTTTGGACACACCTTCTCATTTAATGTTTTTTTCTTTATTTTCATGACTATTTACATTGTAGATTCTCACTGAAGGCATCAGAACTATGAATGAACACAGATGGAATTGTGTAGTAAACAAAAAAGTGTGAAATAAGTCATAACATGTTTTATATTTTAGATTCCTCAAAATATCCACCCTTTGCTTTGATTCCTGCTTTGCACACTCTTGGCATTCTCTGGATGAGCTTCATGAGGTCGTCTCCTGAAATGGTTTTCACTTCACAGATGTTCCTTGTCAAGGTTCATTTGTGGAATTTCTTGTCTTAATGGGGTTGGGACAATCAGTTGTGTTGTGCAGAAGTCAGGTTGGTCCACAGTTGACAGCCCTATTTGAAAACTGTTAGAATCCATATTATTGGAAAGAACCAATTAGCTAAGTAAAGAGAAACGACAGTCCATCATTACTTTAAGAACTGAAGGTCAGTCAGTCCGGAAAACTTCAAGAACTTTGGATGAATCCTCAAGAAACCATCTAGGAACTACCCAGGAACCTACGACGAACCATCTAGGAACTACCCAGGAACCATCTAGGAACTACCCAGGAACCTATGAGGAACCATCTAGGAACTACCCAGGAACCATGTAGGAACTACCCAGGAACCATCTAGGAAATACCCAGGAACCTACGACGAACCATCTAGGAACTACCCAGGAACTTACAAGGAACCATGTAGGAACTACCCAGGAACCTATGAAGAGCCATCCAGGAACTACTCAGGAACCTACGAAGAACCATCCAGGAACTACTCAGGAACCTACGAAGAGCCATCCAGGAACTACCCAGGAACCTACAAAGAACCATCCAGGAACTACCCAGGAACCTACGAGGAACCATCTAGGAACTACCCAGGAACCTGTCGGGGACCATGTAGGAATTTCCCAGGAACCTATGAAGAACCATCCAGGAACTACCCAGGAACCATCTAGGAACTATCCAGGAACCTATATGGAAGTCCATCACTACTAACACATGAAGGTCAGTCCATCAGGAACATTTCAAGAACTTTGAATGAATCCTCAAGAAACCATGTAGGAACTACCCAGGAACCTATGAAGAACCATCTTGAAACTACCCAGGAACCTACGAGGAATCATCTAGGAACTACCCAGGAACCCAGGACTTTGAATGTATCTCCAAGTGCAGTCGCAAAAACCATCCAGCGCTACGACCAAACTGGCTCCATGAGGACCTCCCCAGGAAAGGAAGACCAAGAGTCTCCTCTGCTGCTGAGGAAAAGTTCATCCGAGTCTCCAGCCTCAGAAATGGAAAGTTAACAGCAGCTCAGATTAGAGTCCAGATAAATGTCACACAGAGTTCTAGTAGCAGACACATCTCTAGATCAGCTGTTCAGAGTCGCTGCATATCTTTCACTTTAAATCAGTGTCTAGTTGTGGCCTGGTAAGTTTCAGATATCTAACAGTTTAAGGTTCCCACATGGTTTCATGAGAAAAAAAGCAGTTTTACACCCAAATAGCTAAAATTTACTTACTATTTTCCCTGAAAAGCAAAGATTTGAGAAGAGGCTACCTACTAAACCAGCTAAATTATAGATAAAATAATTCAAGCTGCAAAATTCCACTTACACATCGATGTATCCACAGTTTTATATTTAGCCACATCTTGATGCAGCCGAAGTACTTTCAGGTGCATTTAGCTTATGTGGTATTTGACTAATTCAAGAATTATACATTCTCTGACTATACTGCATGTCTGAACTATTTGATTTTTTAAGCGTATTTATTAGATTTATCTTTACAAACACTAAAATGCATCAAAACAGTGATCATACATGCATAAATTCTATAGTTTCATGTAATAATGTACATAAAAAATCAAAAATCTTGCAACAGATGGCTGATATTCCACAAACTTCAAAATTCTTACAAATTTGATCTGTTGTCGAATGTAAATTACATGCAACTGATATTCCAAAAACACTAAATTGATCACCAACTAAATGTTGGTACTTTTTTAATCATTCGCTGCAGTAAAATGTTCTTCTTTGCAGTAAAAGTAAGAACAGCTTCAGTCTGTTTTCTGTATGGAAGTTCAAGGATGACAGAAACTGGATCTCATCCAATATTTTTTTAATTTCAGATAAAATATTGCACCAGTATCTTTGTAGTTTACTGCATAGCCAGTAGCAGAATCAGAAATACCTTACTGACCCATGAGGATGCTCCAATTTAAAGACCTAAAAATTGGAGCCGGAGCAAAAACACAAGATAACAATGGGTCAAAATAAGAAATACTATGTTTTGATTCATTCGGAATGTGTTTACATGTTTTTAATCTTTGTGTACCTCCATTAAACCACTTTTCATGTTCAAAAAAAATCATTATTTTACATGTTGAATGCAACAGTTAATTGTTTCCTCCCATTCAAGCTCCTCCAGTCATGATGCCTGAAAACGTAACAACGAGGAGCGGCTAATGCAACTTTTGGTTGTTGTTGATGGTGAACCAAGATGGACAGCGAGCGGGTGATGTTTTGCCCGTTTTGTGGGGAACATATGAACCGATTGACGCGGTTTTGTTTTTCATGTGGTCGGTCTTTAGAGTGTTTAAATGGCGCAGATCAGACCGACAGAGTGCATTAGCCGCTCCTCGTCGTCACTTCCGGTTCAACCCCGGAGTTGGGACATTCCCTTTCCGGTTAAATTTGGATTTGTAAAAGTGTTTTTGGACTTGTAAAAGTGTTTTGTCGCTTGTAAATTTGTCTTGGAGGTTGTAAAAGTGTTTTGCATTATGTAAATTTGGTTTGCACCTCTCGGCCACCGTAGTAAGAGACGACAGAAGTTACATTCAAAATAAAGATACTAAATTTAAGAACTGAAACTAGTGGCAACAGGAAATTTTCCCCCAAAGAGCAGCATCACTGACACATCCTGCCTCCTACCTAAGACCAAGACTGTCCTGTTTGACATGTTTTGTTTCAGTTCAACACAGATTTTACGTGTCTTTTATTAACCTTTTAGTCATTTTTGGATGTTTTTGTGGTCATTTTTGGGTTGATTGTTTTGTCTATTTGTAGCTTTTTTCATCTCTGAGTTTGTTTCGTGTCTGATAAGTTGTTTTGTGTGTCTCTGCACTTTTCTGTAGTCATTTCAGTCACTTTGTATAGTTTTCTGATATGTTTATCAGTTTGCAGCTGTATTCACCAATCAGTCCATGAGTTTTAATTATTTATTGATTGATTTATGTGCAATCCTGGTGTTGTTGAGGATGAGTGTAATTTTGTGTTTGACCTGAGCAGCCATCATGTGGCGCCGTTTTTTAACGAGGAGAGCTTTTATTTTGTAGATCTGTGTGTTGGTTGTGTCTTATGAACTCACACTGACTGGACGCCACATCATTCAGGAAGCTTCAGTTGATTAGTGAAGAAAAAATAACCATAAGGAGGAGATCAGGGTCTAAATGTAGTGCAGACGGTTCCAGTTCTGTCAGGCAGTCAGACCAGCACTGTATAATTTATGCTGGTTGTATCTTATCAAAATTATTTATCCTTTAAACTTATTCCACTGGTCCCTTCACGTTGCTCTGCACTTTTACTGCTGTTTTTGCACTTATGGTTCGATATTAAACTGCATCTTGTTGTCTTAATACTTGAACAGTCACTTTCTAATATGCTTAAATAATTTATGAATTAAAATTTTCTGAGAACCAGCCACAGTGGATTTTGAAATTAAATTTTAAATTGATGCATTTGACAGTGAATTTTGTTCAAATTTATACTTTAAATTTATACTTCTGCAATAACCATAAGGGGAAAATTTTTAAAAATTGGATTCAACATAAAGAAAAGTAACTTTGTTTAAAATATTCAATGTAAAAATGCATCTTAAAATAGCATTTCCTTTTTCAGTGACAGAAGTATCGCACAAATATCGACCAAACTGTCAAAAATGAAACTTGAAAAAAAAAAAAATCTTTAGTGTCTTTAGAGAACGTTTCCTGCCTTTAAGGAGAACATTCTGGGAACTGAAAGAAAAGTTCCTGCTGAAAACATTAGTCAAACGTTACACAAAGGGAAGATATTCCCAAAGCAACAGTCAGAAAATGTGTTCAGAAAAGTGGAGAACTGGAGAACATTATTAGAACTTTGCATGACTTTCTTACAGTGTTTTAAGAACAGATAAAATCCATCTAGATAATCCATAATGGTACAGATCAGTGTTTTATTTACACAATGCTGTGTACAAAATGGTTCAGTAGCAGTCAACAACAGCAACAAACAACAACAGGTGAACGCTTGAGGCAAGGCAGGAAGAAAGTAAATAAATGAAAAATTTAAAGAATAAACAAGAAAAGAAGAAGTAAACTAAGTTAAAAGAAAAAAATCTATAGTTTAAATTCATCACATAAGGCTTTAGTTTTCACAGCGTTAACATCTGTGCAAAATTCAAGAGTGTCCAAGTAGGATTCAAAGTAGGTTTTAAAGACCACAAAGTTGGGTTTCGACTGGCAAATCTGCTAGCATGAATATGAAATTTTGCCAACAATGAAATGAGATTAACAACAAACAATTATTAACAGGCAAATTATTAATATAAAAAACAAATAAAATATATTCAATTTTAAAGTTCAGAGTAAAATCCAATTTTCTGTTAACAAAAAGACTGATATCACACCAAAAATTGACTGAATGCACATTCCCAAATCAGATGAGCTAATGTTTCATCAGCATTGTGACAAAATGAACAAAGAGGGTCAATATTTATCTTATACTTAACCAGGGCAGAATTAACTGGATAATACATGTGGAACAATTTCAATGATTCCTCTCACACCTTCTTCCAGATGAAAAACTTCCTAGGAAATAAGCATACTTTGTCCCAGTCCACATCAGAACAGAAATTATTCAAAAAAAAAAAAAAAAGATAGAAGCTGGCTTACAAATTGTGTCCCTTTGAATTATTTCTCTAAAGCATTTATTATTGTTTTTGTTTTGTTTTTTTTACTCAAAAAGGGGATCTGAATTTCCTATGTATAATTGTGATTGAGCAATTTGAGGGGTAAAAACTGGTGAACGTCTGGTAGATGATAGTGAGGTTTCAAACCTGAAGGAATAAGCACAGATCAGTTTCATGTGTTTTTGTTGTTTCTGGTGAGTCAGGGGTCATGTGACCGATACGGGGCGTGGCCTACAACGTCAACACTGATTGACGTGTTCCTCACGACCAGGAAGCCAGCGGTGACGTCACTTTCCAGAAGTCCCCTTCAGGTCCAGCGACGGAGACACGGAGAACCCAGCAGAGCAGAGACTACCGACTGTTTGGAGCCGATACCGCCGCCGAGACGTTACAGGTGAGGACCGTCTTCACCAGATCCTTGAGCCGAAGCCTCCCTAACGGTCGCTCCCGTCACACCGGGCTCGGTTCGCCAAGCCAGGCTAGCGTCTCCGCGGTTAGCTAGCTCCGTGCCTCCCCGCTGTTTATGTCGGAACAAAGACGGTCTGCTCGGCGGCTCCGTTAGCTCCGTCCTCCCCCTGGAAACCTCCCAGCCTTATTAGAGTTTAAATATTTACTCCTAAGTAACGTCTCTGTCTTCTTTAAAAACGAGCTAATTCTAACGGACGCGGGGTAATGTTAGCTAACGAAGATTTATTGTTAATCTCATCGAGACTCAACATGAAGCTAAAGCTAAACACAGACATTCCTGTTAATTAGATTATTAAATACACAGAATATTAAGATTATAATTAGGCTGTATTATTCTAGCAGCTCCTGTGTTGTTATAGCGTTAATACGGCAGCTAAAATCCCCTGTTTATGTACAGGTTAACGGTGTGTTTGGTGGCTGTACGTCTATTGAATGTAATGTTATTTAACCGGAGCAGTGATCAGGGTGTGGGTCTGCTCCCAGTCCCCCCAGTCCTCCCTCCTTCCCTCTCCGGGTCTTTCCCAGCCGTGTCAGTGGACCGGAATGAGCTGCCAACAAGAGCACATTCTTGGATCGCACCGATTCGTTCAGGCTCACTGAAGTTAGTTTCTCTTTTTCCTCCAAAGCTTTTCTCGAGAGCTGCATGCAGTGGCAGAAAGTAACCGAGTACTCAGCTACAGTTTGGAGTATTTCTGTTTGATGAGACTTTACAGCTCTATTCCCCTTCTTACTCCACTACAACAGCTGTAGTTATTATCCGGTGCAATTTTACTTTGCATTCGGTGTAAGTTTCGTTGGTCTGGAAGTTTTTAGGAGCCTTATTTCTCTCTAAACCTCCCACATGGTTTCATTTACAAAACAAAGAGGTAAAAATGTGCTTCATATTCTACCAGAAAAGTCCCAAGGTTCGTAAACACCACACTGAACTAGTTTAATTGTTTGTAAAATAGTAAGAAGTGCAAAATTCTGTAGCTAAAGATACAGCTGTTAACGTGGATTATATTATAGATGTATTTTATATACGATTTATCTGATTTTTGACCATTTTACAAGCAAGTAAACTACGGTAGTTCAGTGTGATGTTTACCAACTGTGGGACTGAGTCTCCTCTCAAATGTTTGCTTTTTTTGTAGAATATTAAGCACATTTTTACCTCTTTGAGTTTTAAATAAAACTATATGGGAAGTTTAAGTAAGTAAAACTGCACAAAGTTTATGTAAATATTAGTAGCTTGACTGGTTAAGAGTTTGAAAACCATTTATCTTGAGCAGTTTTACTTCATAGATCAGTGTCTAGTTTAGGCCCTGAAAGTTTTCAGATGTCTGAGAGATTTCAAGAGTCTAATTTTCTCTCTAAACATCCCACATGGCTTTGTTTAAAACCCAGAGGTAAAATGTGCTTAGTATTCCACCAGAAAATTAAAAATTTTTAGAGGAGATCCAGTCCCATGGTTGGTAGACGTCATGCTGAGCAGGTTTAATTGTTTGTAAAATGGTCAAAAATCATCTAAATTGTATATAAAAAAAGTAAAAAATTGCAAAATTTCACTTAAACGTTGATACATCCATGTTAACAGTTTTATTAAGAGTTTAAAAACCATTCGTGCTGTTTTACTTTAAATCAGTGTCTAGTTGTGGCACTGTAAGTTTCACGTCTACGAGTTTTTAGGTGTGATATTTTCATCCTGATTTTCCCAGATGGTTTCATTAAAACTAAAAGGAAACAATTTGTGATCTAAATAGGTCAAAATTATCTAATGATTTACCAGAAAAGCAAAAATTTGAGATGATATTCAGTCCTTAGCATGGTAAGCACCATGATCAACTAGTTTACAACTCTATAATTCTACAGTTTCATTTAGCAGACGGTTTTATTTAAAGTTCAGTTGGTTTTTTTGTAGTGAAAGTGCAAAGTTGTGCATTGCATTGCAGAACAGGTATTTTTAGATGTCTAATTTTGGCCCTGTAAGTTTTACATGTCTAAGAGTCTATAGGAGTGATATTTTAATTCTAATCTTCCCACATGATTTCATTTACAACAAGAAGAAAACAATTTGAGATCCAAATAGGTCAAAGTTATCAGATATCTGAGAATATTTTAGAGAAAAACAGTTGAAGACCCAAAAGCTTAAAATTGATTTTCTATTTTACGAAAAGAGCAAAGATTTGAGAGGAGCCCTAGTCCCTAAGAGACACCGAACCAGCTAAATTGCTTTTAAAAAGCTGCAAAAGTCTGCTTCCACATCCATGCTTCAATATTAACCATTATCAGCCACAGACAGTATTTTGTTCTGTGTATTTTACTTTCAATCGGTGTCTAGTTGTGGCCCAGAAAGTCTCAAATGTCTGGGAGTTTTAAGGAGTGGCATTTCCTCTATAAACTTTTCACAAAAAACCAAACAGAGAAAAAATTAACTTAATATTTTACCTGAAAAGCAAATATTTGAGTAGAGACCTGATCCCTAGGATGGTGAGCACTATGTGGAACTCTCTGAACTGTAAAAAAAAATTCGGCTTTGCGTTGTAGAATAGGAAATTTTAGTGGTTATTATTGGCAACTTTGCATGTAAAGAGTTAACATTTAAAGCCACACGATGAAGGCTTAATTTACAACATTTTTGTCTTTAAATCAGTCTCTAGTTGTGATCTTCTATTTTTCACATGTCCAGCAGGCTTATAGGAGTGTCATTTCCTCTGTAAGCTTCCCACATACTTTGATTAAAATACAAAACCACAGAGATTCAAATTTACTTTATATTTTACCAGAAGAACAAAGATATGTGAATAGGCAACACATTGACCGAGCTAAATTGTGTATAAAATAGTTAAAACTGCAAAATTCTTCAGTATTAACAGTGTTTTAATCAGCCAAAGGGGGAATTTTATTACGGAAGAAGGATTTCTAGGTACACTACTGTTCAAAAGTTTGGGGTCATCCAGACAATTCCATGTTTTCCATGAAAACTCACACTTTTATTCATGTGCTAACATAACTGCACAAGGGTTTTCTAATCATCAATGAGCCTTTCAACATCATTAGCTAACACAATGTAGCATTAGAACACAGGAGTGATGGTTGCTGGAAATGTTCCTCTGTACCTCTATGGAGATATTCCATTAAAAATCAGCTGTTTCCAGCTACAATAGTCATTTACCACATTAACAATGTCTAGACTGGACCTCTGATTCATTTAGTGCTATCTTCATTGAAAAAAACTGCTTTTCTTTCAAAATTAAGAACACTTCTAAGCAACCCCAAACTTTTGAACGGTAGTGTACATTTAGTTGATGTGATAAAGATATTTTTAATGCCAGACTTTTACTAGTAATGGTGTATTTTTACATTTTTTTTTACCTGTACTTTTCCTTGCACAAAAGCTTCTTCGTCTAGGTTTCCTTTTAACGTTTCAAACAACGCCAGTTGTCCCCTTCGGTTGAACTGCAGCTGCAGAAATGACTCAAGGATTAGGTTATGTCATCTGGCCAAACACTCATTTTTTCCAGGCTTATTCACTTACCTCTGGCCTGTTAGTCCACATTAGGGTGGGATATGAAGCAAGCAAACAAACGCAGCTGTAAAGTAAACAGTGGAAGGTATTAAAATGACCCTCTGTCCACCAACACAATGATGCGCTTGTCTGAGGACCGACAGTGATAGAATGGAGTGGTGGCTGTAGTGGCTGGTGGAGTGAGACGTCGCATTGATGCCATTGTGGTCGAGTGGTTTACTTATTTTAGAGTCCATGCCGTTTTACGGACTGGTGTCAAAATGGAACTCTGACTTCATATCGGACCAACGTGTTACATCAGGTTTTCTACATGACTGTCTTTAGTGTTTTTCAATAGGTTTTAGGATTGTCTGAGCCTGGAGTTAGGTCACAGTTGTTGTTTTTTACATTATGCTGACATTTTGTTTTCCAGTTTCTTATTGAGGAACAGATGTCTTGTGACTGTGACCCAGTTGTCACAGTGTGGTGAAAGAAATCATAAAAAGCATAATAAATGGGCTGTAAAGAATTGATTACACTCGGTTTGCTTTTTCAGTTTTTTTGGGGGTAGCTCACTTCTGATTTTCTGATGATTCTCCCTTAATTTATGACATTAAAACAATCATTTTAGCTTTAGTGGGGTTTTTTTTTTTAATCACTGAACTTCAGCTATACAGTTATTTTTTCTACATATGAACAATATATAGTCACAGCAGACTAAAGAAAGTCTAAGCTACTGTTTACTTAAACAAATGTCAGTGCTTTTTGTTGGCTCAGTGTTTGTGTTTTTACTTCCTAAAAATGCTCTTTAACCTTTAGATGCATAAGTGGGTCAAAAATGACCCAGTGAGGTCGTTTTCTTGCAACATCTTTGTAATGAAAAGTTTTTATCTTTTCATATTCCAGCTGTTCCTCAAAAATCTGTTTTTGATATAATTCCATTTAGATTTTTAAGTTACCTTTAATACTTTTAAAATGATTCTAGTATTTGTATTACTACCCCAAGCTCTTTATCGCAGTGGTGTAGTGGTTAGCACTTTCGCCTTGCAGCAAGAAGGTCCCTGGTTCACGTCCCGGCTTTCCCGGGATCTTTCTGCATGGAGTTTGCATGTTCTCCCTGTGCATGCGTGGGTTTTCTCCGGGTACTCCGGCTTCCTCCCACAGTCCAAAAATATGCTGAGGTTAATTGATCATTCTAAATTGCCCGTAGGTGTGAATGTGAGAGTGATTGTTTGTCTCTGTATGTAGCCCTGTGACAGACTGGTGACCTGTCTAGGGTGTCCCCTGCCTTCACCTGAGTCAGCTGGGATAGACTCCAGCCCCCCATGACCCTAGTGAGGATTAAGAGGTGTATAGATAATGGATGGATGGATGGTCTGGCTCGCTTGAGATCAGATTGGGTTGAATGTGGAACCTGAACTAAGACGAATTTGACACCCCTGATTTAGAGTTTAGTAGCGTTTTCATCTTGAAAATGGGTGGAGCAGGTTTACTGAGAAGCTTCTGTTGTTGTTCCAAATCACTGAAGACACCAGGGAGGGATTTGGCGTCGATCAAAGCGAGTCAACTTGTTGAATTTAAAGTAACAGACTTGTGATTTGTGTTTATCACCTGTCTGAATGCTTCTGCATGTCTCAGCCTGATCTTACTGTTTGTTCTGTTTGCATAATCCCGATCAGCTGACTGACTGCTGTAACTCGCTTCCTGTTCCCGTTTCCAGCTGCTGTTTCTTCATATTCATTAAAGTGCCACGGGGCAGTTCTGGTCTTACTGTATTGGTTTGTAACATCGCAGAAGCCCGATACCTTTTTGCTTGAGCTTTTATTCACATGTTCTTTCCCTCCACCCATGTTTACTCATGATTTCTGTTTTGTAACAGCCCTACGTCACACAAGTCACCTGTAATTACAGCCCTGCCTGTTATTTTTAGTGTAATGTCAGTGTTGGAACTTTAACCGAAAGCTTTGTCATGGTTGGAGGTGAGAGCAGGTGAAGAGAAATTGTCATTACTTCCTGTTCTACGTCTGTGTAATCTCCTGGACTTTGACTTCCATTTCCATGATGTCTCATTTTCCATAATACTAGTTCATGAATTAGAGTTGCCCTATATTAGTTAAAGGTGCTCTTAATGAGTTAAAGTTGCTCTTTATTAGTTGAAGTTGCTCCATATTGGTTAAAGTTGCTCTATGTTATTTATAGGTAGTCAAAAATTATTCAAAGTTGCTCTAAAGGGGTTAGAGTTGCTCTATTTTAGTTAAAATTTCTCTATAATGGCTAAAGTTGCTCCATATTTGTTAAAGTTATTCGAAAATGAGTTAAAATTGCTCTATATTAGTTAAAGTTGCTCTATACTACCTAAAGTTGTTCTATATTAGTTAAAATTGCTCTATATTACCTAAAGTTGCTCTACATTAAAGTTGCTCTAAAGGGGTTAAAGTTGCTCTATATTTATTAAAGTTGCTCTGTATGAGTTAAAGTTGCTCCGTATGAGTTAAAGTTGCTCTATATTAGTTAAAGTTGCTCTATATTAGCTAAAGTTGCTCTATATTAATTAAAGTTGCTCTATATTAGTTAAAGTTGCTCTATATTAGTTAAAGTTGCTCTATATTAGTTAAAGTTGCTCTATATTAGTTAAAGTTGCTCTATATTAGTTAAAGTTGCTCTATATTAGCTAAAGTTGCTCTATATTAGTTAAAGTTGCTCTACATGAGTTAAAGTTGCTCTATTTTAGTTAAAGTTGCTCTATATTAGCTAAAGTTGCTCTATATTAGTTAAAGTTGCTCTAAAGGGGTTAAAGTTGACCTACAGTACCATTCTTTTGAACTTTTGAATGTTAGTGTTTGTCCACAGAACAAGACTGAACAAAACAATAGCATGCAGTCATTATACAGATCAGAATCAGGATAAGCGCCTGTATTATTTTCATAATACTTTACACATATTGACATGTGGTGTAACAGCACACAATGTAGGGTCTGGTATTACATTTCCTCGGTTCGATATTCCCCTTGAGCCAAAAAACTACTTGTAGAAGTGTATTTATGTCGACGTATTTGTTCTCCGTTGACAAAAACTCCACCATCGAGCTCCACCTGATATATTTTGTCACCAAGCGCTTGTTTTCCATCAGCTGTAGCATGCTAGCAGCCTTTAAAGCAGCGCAGACACTAAGCTGGTGTCATTAAACATGTATGATGTGTTAACTCACACTAACCACTGAGTCGTATAATGTACAGGTTCTCTGTTTGTACTGTACGGGTCAATTAGCCATTAAAGCTTCTTTCAAAATACACAAATAGCGAAAAAGAGAGAAATGAAGCGTCATTTTTGTGCAGTTTTTAAACCTAAAGCTGCACTACTGGCTGTAATACTTCAATTATGAATATAGTACATATTTTTAAAATGAAATTTTTATCTAGTTTATTGTATACTTGACAATAAAGAGCTATAGACTTTTCTAAAGGACCATATTAAGCATTTAAGCGTTTGAAATCTTGCAGTGAGCATTAGACTATTAGAATTCTTTCGTTATTTAAAAGTGAATGGGAAGTAAATGGTTTTCTCTGCTACAAAAAACATACCAAACAGTGAATTTTATCTACAATTACAACCCTGTTACAACTGACCCACGGACGTTTTCTTCCATTTATCATTTTGTCTACAAGAATATCCAAAAGTTGTGAAAAAAAAGTTAGTATGACTCATTTTTAATTCAGCCGACAGTCTAAAAGCTAAACTAGTATCACTTAGAATCAATCAAAGCACTAATTCCAACTTTTGAGGAACTGCAACATGAAGATGTTTGGTATTTTTGGTTAAAAGATGACAGAAAAATAAGAGATCAGTTATTAGAATGCCTATTCATTTACCACTTTTTGGCATTTTCTATCTTCTTGTTCATGTAGCCTGATTTAGAAGATCTGCTGGATGCATTCAGCATTTTTTGCCTCTTTTTGTCTCTTACAATGTTTGATTTTCCTCCTCTGTCCCTCATTTATGTGATCTGTGTGTCCTTATGTGCACTACAATCCCTACCACATCACTGAGAGTCAAGGTTATTATGAAATGCAGCTTAATGGAGTTTAAATGTAGCAGATGAGACGAGGATTTCCGGTCTGGAGCCTGGCGAGGTGGGGTTGTTGTCTCGTACACCTTCGTCGTCCTCCTTCACTCACTGCTGTTTGTGTTTTCTCCTCAGCATGTCCCTGTATCCATCCCTGGAGGACCTTAAGGTCGACAAGGTCATCAAGGTAAGACGAGTGAATCTATTTCAGACATTCATCTGGAGATAATTAGCCCGCTAGCGCTCTGCGCCGATGAGTTTAGCTCGATAACAAAAAGAGCTGCTGCATGTGAAGTAGAAAAGCTGTTTAAAACCGAGGCTGTGTTCCAATATCCCAACTTCTATACTGTAAAGTACGACAGAAAAAGATTTACTATGTCCCTATACATGGTGTGTTAAATGTAGTTTGGCAGAAATACCAGGATGTGCTACTACATCTAGTGGATTTTGAAGTATGTAAGTCAGCAAGATTTCTGTCCATTCTGACCCATAATAATCTCTGCACATAAATTTCGATGTCATTTATGAGTATACCACCTTTGATCAAATTATGACGCAGTAGTATAGAAGAAGGAGTCAGGGGTATTTATTATAAGATGCTAGCTAGTAGCTGCATTGAAAATCATTGGGTTAAAGTCAAGATATTTTGGGCTCAGGTTGCTTTAATTTTGACCAGTCTTTGTTTAATCTGTCCTGTGTCCACTTGTCTAATTAAAGTCAACACTAAAATGACTTCGTCATGTCAGCATCACATCCTCATGCTATTTGAAGACATAATTTGTTAGTGTTTCTTATAAGGGAAGAATTATCCTGCAGTCACTTAATCTGATTATCAATAGGAGACGATTCATTCACCCGACCTTCATTATTTCTCCTCTTTGCATTCGTTTTTGTGCTGATGACAACTGCCTCTAATTCACTGTTCCCAAATCCATCATTCAAGTGGGCTTCCAGCTGACTGGTGTGTCTGATTACTTTCTAGGCTCAGGCCCAGTTTGCCCAGACTGCCGCCCCGATGCCAGCCATCGCTGAGGGAACCTACCAGCCTCAGCCTGCCGCCACCATGATGCCATCATCCAGTGAGTATTTTATCATTTATACTGCAAACAGCTTCACCTGTGCCTTTATTTCTTTCTCCTTTGGTCTAGACGTGCATTTCTTTCTATTCTTTCTATCTGACATTGCATGAACATGTCGGTTTAGGGTTAGGATTAGTCTGAATGAGCACCCTGGTTAGTTTTATTTAAAACATAATGATCTTAATAAGTTGGACCTTGTAGAATTTTCATGCTCACAAGTTTGAGCTCCACTCAGCGACAATAACGGATGGGAATACACAAGATTACAGCATACTTTAAGTTTGTACGTCTGGTAAATGTGGTGTATTTATCATATCTAGTTAATTGGTGGGACTTTCAAGTTATCTGCAGTCATATGATATGGAAGAATACCGGGTTTAATTGTGCACTTCAGAGCTATGTCCATTTTTTAATTGTACATTTGCCATTTGTGTGATTGTTTTCCAAATGTTTGGACACATCAGGCAATATATTTTTCCCAAAATTACTCAAGGTTTGGAGAGCAAAAGACAATTTTTTTGCCAATATCACAAAACCCCATTTTCATTCACTTTATTCTACAGTTATAAATCCATGGCAAACTGAAATGTCCATAGAAATAAAACTTAACTGCGGCGAATAAAGAGGCTGTAACAGATTAATGAGACTCACCAATAATAATGAATGAAATCTGGATTATGATACAGGAAGTGAAGTTTAGTTTGTTGCCTCCAGCTGTTTGTTGGAGTTTTTCCTCAGAGTTTAATAAATTAAATAACAATAGCAAGAGTGTTTAGTATATTTATGCAAGTCGCACAACAGCAGTAACTTCATTATTTACTTAAAGTCCTAAATTATCTACAACATGGAAATAAAGTTGGCCAAAATCTAACTACACGGCAGTCAGTCACAGTTCATAAACTGCAGTTAAAACTTTTATTACAGGCTGAGCTCATCACAGCATGTTTTTATTTCACTGCTGGCATTAAATAGATTTTTATCACACATGGACAGAACTTTTATTGTTTAGGAAGTCATAAATACACCAGGCTGTTGGTTATTTGGACAGTTTGATGAAGCTGCCAGTAGTTTAGATTTAGTCTTAGTGTGTTATCTTGAGTTATGTACCGTCTAATCTCACATGTATGATTAATATCGTACCGTGGTTCTGTTTGTCACTGTCTGAAGGAAGCCTTAAGGAACATTAATGTAGAAATGAGCGACATATAATTGACAGAATGCCGTCCCTTTAACAGAATAATGAAGGCAGCGATGTTGCGTATCCCGTGTCTGAAAAGGGCTCTTCACTTGTCTCTTTTGCTGGATATTTGTTGGTATTTCTCTGTGGGGGGTCTGAGCCTTTAGAAAATAAAAGTTCATTTGTGTAGGGGGTGGATAAAAGACTTGTGCAGCAAGAGGACTGGGATGGGAGGAGTTCTGGGGTATTTAGAGAGTAACCGGAGTAAATGTGTCCCCCGAACCTGCTATGATTCCCCACTTTGTTGGTCACTCTCTTTCATTCTTCAGCTCTTCTATTTTTGTGTTTCCCTGCATTTTTGTTGTGAAAGTAGGAGCTGAACTCTGCAGTTAGCCACATGGAAGAAAGACGACTGAAGTGAAGCGTTCAAAAAGACAGAATAAAAGTGGGTAAAAGATGCACAGGGGGCCCTTCAGAGATTAGAAAACGCAGCGTTTCTGCTTATCTTCACTCACTTCTCCCCCTCATCCCGTTCTCCCACTCATTCAGCTTCTCCTCTGTTTGGTTGCAAAGTCCTGTGGGCTTTTGGTCTTTTGTTTTTACCTCGGCACAGCTAGCTCCGAGTCGCCATGGAGACTGGCTCTTGTGCTGGGACAGGCCACGATCGGGGGGAAGCCGTGGAGGAAGAGGAGGAGGAGTTGAAAAGCAGGGAGGAAAAGGAGGAGGAGGAAGAGACCCTGGAGTGTAGGAGGAGCTGAAGGGGAAAAAAGAAGCAGAAAGGGAGGCTCTGATTGACGTCCACATAGAAACACAGCTTGGCTAAATATGCTAGCCCTGACCCAACAACATGACACCTCTACTTCCTTTTAATGTTTTACTGCAGGTGCATCTCAAATAATTAGAATATCCCAGAAAACACCTTGCTAGCTGGATCCTCTTTTGCCTTCAGAACTGGTTTTGGAAATATTTCTTTTGAGATTTTGATCCATGCTGACATCAGAGCGTCACTGCAGATTCTCCTGTTCCACCACACCTCAAAAGTGCTCTATTGGATTGAGATTTGATGACTGTGTAGGCCATTGGAGCACAGTGAAAAAGAGATAAGTTTGAGATGATTTGAGATGGTGTTAAGCTGCTGGAAGTAGCCATAAGTGGTCATAAAGGGATGGACATGGGTAGCAACAATACTCAGGTAGGCTGTGAACTTTATACGATGCTCGATTGGAAGTAAGGCGCCCAAAGTGTGACAAGAAGATATTTTCAACAGCATTACACCACCACCAGGCATGTTCTTCAGGCCATATTCTAACTCTTCCATGTGAATGTTGCAGCAGAAGTTGAGACTCATCAGACCAGGCAACGCTTTTCCAGTGTGCTATTGTCCAGTTTTGCTATCCTCAGTTTATTGCTATTAGCTGACAGAAGTAACGTTTGGTTTGGTCTTCTGCTGCTGTAGACCATTGGCTTCGAGGTTTGATGTTTGATGATAATTTCAGAAGATTTCTGATTTTTGTAAGCTATAAGCCATAATCATCAAAAGTAAAAACAACAAAAGACTTATAATATTTCACCTTTCTTGTAAGAAGTATAAAATATTTGAAAGTTTACTTTTTTGAATTAAATTAAGAACTTTCTTGCAATATTCTAATTATTTAAGATGCACCTTTGGGCCACTCTTGTGGGAAAAACAACCGTAATAAAGGAACTCTATGTGCAGCAAATCATTTAGTTCATCGGTTAGGGCTGGTAAAGCAGAGCTCCTAATCAGTCAATGTGAGCTCTCAGGAGACAGTAGAGATCCATGGAGGTCCTTGTTAACCAGTTAGTTTAAAAATGCGGATTCGAGGTCAAGGAATTCCCCTCATCTGCTTTAGCTCAAGATGGACTCGGGTCAGGCGAGGGGTAAAATGCAAGAACAGCAGAGCAGCAGTGAATAAAAGAATCCAGATCTTTCCCAAGCCAGTAGGAGTCATGTTGGTTTTTTTTATCTGCCTATGTGGGTAGATGTGAAACAGGCATGTGTGGGAGAGGTGAATGAAGGAGATAAAATAGGAGATCAGGGAAAGATAAAAGAGGAAACCAGGGAGGGCAGGCCAACTGTTATGACGAGGCAGTCTTCTGAAGTAATGGAACGCAGGATATCTTATTAGGGCCTGGTGTAGGAGGGCATGGCAAATCTACATTGTCCTATCATTTTGTAGTTTGTCTGTTTGACCAATAAGTTTTGGGTTTTTGTCTCAGATCTGTGTTCTGTAAGTGTACAGTGGGTGATTGTATATGTTTCTCAAAGACTGGACTCCACCCTGTTATAATCTCTTCACAGTCGTCGTTGAAGCAAAGAAAAATCAGAGTAATATATGAATAGAAGTATTGACTAGGATCAAAATCACCAAGCTGCTTCCTGGTTCTGTCTTGTCAAACTCCTGGATGTGTTCACAGTTTTTTTTAACAGGCTTTTAAACATTAATTAAACTGAATTATATCTGTTTGAACTCTATCTTCGGGGTTACCTTTAGGTTATCTGTGCTGAAGCTTTTCCCTGTTGGCTTTTCTCTCCGTTTACACCAATTAGTAATGAGCATTTTTCTGTTTTTATGCAGTTTTTATCTCATGGGTTGTCTGTAGCTGTTGCTAAAACGTTGAACAGATTTATCTTTATTTAGGTCGACAAATCCATCAGCTAATTGTCTCAGCTCCAGAAGAGTTAATTGATCACCAAACTTATTACTTAACTATAGAATACAGAGATATTTGAGTCTAGGCTGGTTATATTTCTACCCCCATGTACTTTCCAAACACATAATAACACTATAAATGGGCAGTATATTCTAAATAAGCTGACAGATATTTCCATAATCCGCTTTATAGCTGTTGACTGACTTAGCTTATGCTTATTTTCCTACCTCCGACTTCCTACCTTACATGTTATTTCTTTTACCTTTGCCAGGATAAAGTGATGTAAGCAGGCGAGTGCTGCCATCATCACCAGTTTGTGTGTATATTTAGACATCTGTTATATTTAGCAAGGCTTAAAGAAAAGGAATATAAACACAAGCATAGTGAATTTAGTGGTATTTCTGTCATAACAGTGCCTACTCATGCCAGGAAGGTTATACTGCACTGTATCACAGACTGCTGCTAATGTGCCTCAAGCTTTACCTCGCTGTAATGGACGCCATGAATAAAATATCAAGGGGTGGAAACAATGAGGTCGGCTAAAAAGCCCACAGAGGTGTGGCTAAAATATCAATATTTGTAGACCAGTGAGTGAAGGATGAAGGCTGCATGGCTTCTTCGGTGTTTTAGTTTAGGGGATGATGCTAATAATGAACCTGGGTGGTCATAGCAGGTAGAAGAAGGAGCTTCTGGACTACATAACCTCCCTTAGGGTTAGGGTTAGTGAGGTGCAGTACCCCCTGCAATGCACTATTTGTACAAACTAACAAAGTTGTAATAATGTGCTCTTCTATTATACTAAATACCAGGGATGTCAAACTCATTTTAGGTCAGGGCCACATTCAGCCCAATTTCATCTCAAGTGACCAGTAAAATAACAGCATAATAACCTATAAATAAAATAGACAACTCCAGATGTTTCCTCTGTTTTAGTGCAAAAAAGTATGTTCTGAAAGTGTTCACATTTAAGGAATTATCTTTTTACAAAACATTATGAAAACCTGAAATTTCTTATGAAAAATAAGTGAAATTTCCAGAATATTATGCTTCAGTTTATCATTTACACATTACAACTTCGTGTGTCAGTGTATGTAGAACTCAACAGTATTTTGCTTTATGACCCAAACATCTTGTCAAGATCTAGAAATTATTTTAAATTTATAGTTTTACAAATTTACAATTTGAAGTTAATGTCTTCTCTGTAATTTTTACATGTTGAGGGCCGGATTGGACCCTCTGGAGGGCCGCTTTTGGCCTGTGGACCACATGTTTGACACCCCTGCTCTATACAGTGCAGTTTACAGTTCAGTTGTTTGTAAAGACTTTGTGTTCTTTTGTCTTCTGTTGTTTGCTGCTAAGACCTGCTAAACTGCCTTTCATTGTTGTTTAACAATAGCAATAAACATCTACAGTATTCTAACAAGAACATTTATGTATAATAACACAGAATACAGTCAGAAAATTATCAAAGCATTTTCTGTGTTTGTTGTTTCAGACTCATCCTAAAATACTTTTTGTTCTTCCCATCCTTCTACACGCAGTAGTCCATATTAGGGATCGACCGAATATCAACCAGGCCACTTATCAAAGATTAGCATTTATAGATTATTGGTATCGTTATTTTTATTGACCAATTATTGTAAAGTGAATTAAATGTGCTACTTGTCACAACTCACAATCACTGAGAGCTATTGTTTACACAGAGAGACAGATGAGCACATTTACAGACTGTAGCAGCTCCAGTGAATTAGCAGAACTGCTTTTGGAAGATGAGGTAGCATATACTGCTGAAGTAATAACAAACATCACAGTATTCCACAAGCATTTCTAGTGGGCCTGCTTTACAGAAAGTACCCCAAAAATTCACTTGTTGGTGTCAGTGCAGCTGGAACTTTACTGATGATGGTAGGCTAACACTATCACCAAGAGGTTTGCTGTTAGCCTGCAGCTAACGCTTTCTGGGGTGCTGAAACATCTTTCTACAGTCAGATTATCTACAACTATCTGTTTTAATGACAGACACATCTCTCTAGCAGAAATACAACTTGCAAAAACTGAACAAGAAGCACAATCGTCGCCACAAATGAGGACATTAGCTACTTTCACAGTGGCCAAGGCTACGCTAATGGCTAGCGGCTAGGTTATGACGCAGACACAAATTACCCTGAAACAATAACTAATGATGCTTGAAGATATAACAAAACAGGAAAGACATAACTGTTAACAATCTCACAGTAAACAGAGGAGAGGGATGTAGCGTCACATGATGCTCTGACGCCATAATTTCTACTGTACAGATTCAGTTACAGTAACCCCTAGTGATGTAAACTAGTTTGTAATAACAGGTACCTTGCAATCATATGATGTCAAAATACAACATTTAATGTATATCTGTTAAAACTATCGTCAGCCTTTCTTGATTTCGAGCGCTTGGTGTCGATGTCAGCCCTGGAAAAAAAGCATATCAGTCTATCCTGACTCTACACTGACAAAAGCAGGTTTTGTTAATTTGATAAAAATAAGAGAAGCATTCAGAGCCTTTATCCGACTCGCACAATGAGCTGTGGTCTATCAATGGTCCTGTTGAAGCTTTATTTATTCATTATGTAACCTGAAGGTAAACTCTCCTTTCCTCTCCCACCAACCACCTGTCTTTCATTCTCCATCTTCTCCCACCTGCTCGGCCTGCCTCCATCTTCTCACCTTGCCTCTATTCTTTATATGCCTCTTTTTTTTTTTTAACACTTTCATGTTCTCATTTTCTCAGGCTTGTACCCGAATCTGGAGGAGCTGGGAGACTACATGGGACTGGCCCTGAACAGCGACGAAGTCCAGAAGAACCTGGCCCTGGTGCCGGTGGCCGACAACGTAAGCTCTAATGTGGATAAAATATTAATGTCTTAAAGCAGGAGAGTCAAATTAATTTTAGTTCAGGGGCCACATGCAGTCCAATTCGACCTCAAGTGACCAGTAAAACCACAGCAGAACAACCCATAAATAACCACAACTCCTAATGTTGTCCTTTGTTTTAGTGCAAATAAGTACATTCTGAAAATGTTCACATTTAACCCTCTTATTATCTTTGGGGTCAGTTTGGATGGATGGATGGATGGCTGGTTGATCGATGATGGATGGATGGATGGATGGCTGATGATAGATGGTTCGGTGGATGGATGATCGATGGATGGATGGCTGGTTGGCTGGCTGGCTGATGATAGATGTTAGTTGGATGGATGGATGGATGGATGGGTGATGGATGGATGGATGGATGGATGGATGATGGATGGTTGGATGGATGGATGATAGATGAAAGGATGATGGATGGATGGATGGATGATGCATGGATGGATGGATGAATGATAGATGGATGATGGATGGATGGATGATGGATGATCAATGAATGGATGATGGATGGATGGATGATGGATAGTTAGATGGATGGATGATAGATGAAAGGATGATGGATGGATGATAGATGGATGATCAGTGGATGGATGATGGATGTTAGATTGATGGATGATAGATGAAAGGATGATAGATGGATAATGGATGATGGATGGATGAATGGATGAAAGATAGATGGATGATGGATGATCAATGGATGGATGGATGGATGATCAATGGATGGATGGATGGATGATCAATGGATGGATGATGCATGGATGATGATGGATGATCAATGGATGGATAATGGATGGATGGATGGATGATGGATAGTTAGATGGATGGATGATAGGTGAAAGGATGATGGATGGATGATAGATGGATGATCAGTGGATGGATGATGATGGATGGATGTTAGATTGATGGATGATAGATGAAAGGATGGATGATGGATGGATGGATGGATGGATGGATGAAAGATAGATGGATGATGGATGATCGATGGATGATGGATGATCAATGGATGGATGATGGATGGATGGATGGATGATGGATGATGGATGGATGATGATGGATGATGATGGATGATCAATGGATGGATGATAAATGAAAGGATGATGGATGGATGGATGGATGGATGAATGATAGATGGATGATGGATGGATGATGATGGATGATCGATGGATGGATAGTTAGATGGATGGATGTTAGATAGATGGATGATAGATGAAAGGATGATAGATGGATAATGGATGAATGGATGGATGATGATAGATGGTTAGGTGGATGGATGGATGGATGGATGGAAGATAGATGGATGATGGATGATCGATGGATGGATGGATGGATGATCAATGGATGGATGATGGATGATGATGGATGGATGGATGATAGATGGTTAGATGGATGGATGGATGGATGGATGGATGGATGGATGGATGGATAGTTAGATCAATAGATGGTTAATAATGAGAGAAATTCATAATTTGAACCCATTCAATGTTTAGCGTCTAAATAAATGATTGACATCATTTTTTGTTCTTCATATTTAATTGCTTTTCCTAATTTAATGAGGACAACTAAAATTAAACATAAAATTAATGTGATGATGTGTTTTCAGTGTCCTGTACGCATGTTGTATGCATCAGAGTTGTTTGAGGCTATTAGCTATAAAACATATAAGAAATATTAACATTTTACACATTTTAGTTTTGGTTGTTTTGGATGATATTGAGTTCACCATCACATGCAATTTTATAATCTTCAAAAAACTGTAGTGCCCTAAACTTTTTGAAATTGTGTTTGTTTTTCCTGAGATCAAATTGACCTCGAACATAATACATGTTACTATTCTTGATAACAGAAATAGTTTTTCATTCCAAATGTTATAGAGAACAAAAATATGTACTTTGAAATAATATAAAGCCATTAAAACACAAAAAAAGATATTTCTCTCCAATTTTAGGTCAGTCGGTGAGATTTTATTATGATCTGCAAATGTCTTCATAGTCACATACCAGATATTCAGGATGTATGAGGGCAGTGGGTGGGGGTTGTTTTATTGAAAGGGATATTTAGGTAGTCAACAAAAAGACATAAACTACCTGACACATAAACTTGGGGAGCAATTTTAATTCTGATAATTTTTTGGAGGTTTAAATTGCTGGAGTCAAACTGACCCCAAGGATAAAAGATGTTCTTGAATTTGAAGGTAATAGGAGGGTTAATGAACTATATTTTTGAAAAACATTGTGAACAAAGTGAAATTTCTTCAGAAAAATAAGTGCAATTTCAACAATATTATGCCTCAGTTTATCATTTACACATTACAGCCTACAGATCACAGTTTATCTACAAAGGAACAAAACATTCAGTCACAGATATCCAGAACTGAACAATCTAGTATTTTACTTTATGATCAAAACGGCTTGTCGAGATCTAGAAATTAATTTAAATTTACATTAATTTCCACATCTGTGTAGTAATTCTGACCACCACATTATAGAAACTAAAGTGGGATATCTAAGGAAGAAGTTATCTACACGCCTTGTAGATATCTAAAATTTATACATAGAAGATACATAAAGTTGTGGCAGTACAGTGGACAAATTTAAAATAGAGGTTACTTCTATTGAAAAATTGCTGTTAATGTCATCTCTCTAATTTTTACTCTTTGTAAAGTCATCCGCATGTCTTAAATCTATCTCTTTATGTATGAATTATGTGGAAAATTATCCTTTTTTTCCACAGTTGAGGGTTAAAGTACCAAAAGCCATGTTGTGAAAATAAAGAATCCAGGTCAGATTTAATTATAAATGCATAGGAACACACTTTAAAGATTACAAACCAGCTCTTAGTGGTTGGAAAGCGCCATCAGAACACCAGCGTTCCTGGAGATCCACGTTTTGCTGAATGACTCACCACAGGCCTGGAGCTGTGAGTGGGAGAGTGTCAGCTCTTCCCTCCTCTCCAATGTGTTCGTGTGGATCCTGCAGCGACCAAACTGGCATTTAACCATCTGCCATTTGCTGAAACCCTCACCTATGCTGTTATGGTTCTGATGTGTTAATTCTCTCTGTGTTAATTGCAAAGCATGGTAACAATGAAAAAGAAGCACCTAAAGCAGTCCTGATTTCGTTCACGGTGCAGGAGGATGAAATTAAATCCTCCCACGTACCTCCATTTGATGCAGCATTCCTTTTTTTCTGTACTTTAATGTAATGCTGCTCTTTACTCCTCTAATCTACAGCAGGTGGCGTTGCCCTCCCTATCAGGTGTAGGTGGGATGATTCGGCCGGTGACGGGGGCAGATATCGGCATCAGGAGGGCAGAGATCCGCCCGGGTCTGAGGGAGATCATCCTCTGTAAGGACCAGGATGGGAAGGTCGGACTCCGGCTCAGAGCCATCGACAACGTGAGTCGGCATCTCATAAGTCTTTTACAGAACAGACCGGCTGTTAATAACTCACCTTGGACCCTGAAAGTCCGGAGCATTTCATCACCCACCATATTGATCACTAGTCATTTTACTACTTCACATTTAGCACTTAGCACTAGCCACAAGACAAGGCTGTCTACTCACTTTTACTGCGATAGTGGTGTTATTTATCAGAAAACAATGACAACAACTTAATGTGAATGGATCTGTAGTTTTCTACGTTTTGCTCTCAGGTCTGAATTGATCTACTTCATATATTTACTTATACATCTATATACTACCATTCAAAAGTTGGGGTCACTTAGAAATGACCTTACTTTTGAAACCAAACCATTTTTTTCAATGAAGATAACATTAAATGAATGATAAATCCAGTCTAGACATTGTTAATGTGATAAATGACTATTCTAGCTGGAAACAGCTGATTTTTAATGGAATATCTCCATAGAGGTACAGAGGAACATTTCCAGCAACCATCACTCCTGTGTTCTAATGCTACATTGTGTTAGCTAATGGTGTTGAAAGGCTCATTGATGATTAGAAAACCCTCGTGCAGTTATGTTAGCACATGAATAAAAGTGTGAGTTTTCATGGAAAACATAAAATTGTCTGGATGACCTCAAACTGTTGAACGGTAGTGTATCTTGAACTGTTTTTTTCTCTAATCAAAAGTAGGGAATGACCGATGTATGTTTCTTTTGGGGCAGGTATTGATTCTTGATAGTCAAAAAAAAACCAATAACTGATATTGGGAACAGACGTACAATAAATGGTATATATTCACAGCATTTGATAGCAGGGATCTTGTCATTTCTAAGTAGGTTTCTTCAATAATAGGGATTACTTTAGCTGAATATGTAAAATAGAAACTGGAGTGATGATGGTTGGAGCGTCATGTGATGCTACAATGCTCTTCTGTGTTTACCGTGAGTTCGATTGATCAAGACTGAATGATCAATTTATTGAAATCTTTTAATGTTCTCTCACTTTTACTGCCCACTTAGATCCAGATCTTCAAGGTTTATTAACTATTATTTTCCAGACACTGTTTCAGGTTAATCTGTGGCTGCCTTTTATCTTAGCCACTAGCTGTTAGCATAGCCTTATCTACTGTAGTAGCTAATTTCCCAATTTGTGGCGATGGCTAGTTCAGCCTTTGCAGGTTGTTTCTCTGCTAAAGAGACATGTCTGTCAGTTAAAACAGATTGTTGAAATTAATCAGATTTTAGGAAGATGTTATAGTACAACAGGTAGCTTTAGCAAGAGGCTAAAGGCACAGCAAACCTCTTAGTGATAGCTTTAGCCTTCAGCAAAAAACATTCAAGCTGCAGTGTCACCAATAAGCCAGTTATTGGGGTGTTTTCTGTGTAATCAACTTCAGCAACATCTCCTTTGTCACCTTCCAAACACAGCTTCAGTAAATAATCGGAGCTGCTACAATCTGCTAATGTGCTCCTCTGTCTCTCTGTGTAAACAATGGCTTTCTGTGATTGGTTAGCACGACTTGCTCTCCCATGATATGCTTTCTCGGCGAGGAATTAAAGAACTGTTTCCTTTGTGGAGAGTTTTCATGACAATAAATGAAAAAATATCTAAAGCTGGATTGAGACTAAACATGTTTTGTGTCTGATAAATGACATCTGTGTGAGATCAGTTGTTTGTTTGTTTAAGATAAAGATAAAGATGAAGTTCTTTATTTCTCCCCACTCCAGGGGAAATTTACATGTTTGTGGTGGTACTTTGTTTTTTTCAACTCGGTGCACAGAATGAACGTCGTAGAAAAGACAGGTAACATTAACTCCTGCAAACCTGAAGATGTAGTCCAATACTGCCCAGATTTAAGGCACGTGTTTCTATCGGCATGGAATTTACTTGGAATGCTATTAGCGGTAATTAGGCTAGCGAGCTTATTAGCGACCAAAATAGTGACTGGGTGGCGTCTGGAGCAACGGAGCGAGAATAAGACAAACAAACACAGACTGAATAAATGGTCTCCTTTGATACCAGCTTGAAAGTGGCCCCAGAATGTGGTTAATAATTCAGTTTGTTCTGACTCTATGAAACAAGCAAGCAGACTCAGGAGATTTAGTGTGTTGGTAATCAATGTACTACTGAAGTATAGCAAACAAAACACATTCATGATTTCTGCAGAATAAAGCAGTCTTCAGTAAGCTGTAGGCTAACATAGCTTCCACAGAAGACCATAATAATTCAATTAAATAGATCATGTTGCATGGACTGTAGCTAGTTCTTACTTTAATGGGTTGTTCAGACCTGTTGATCCTGTTTTGTGTTACTTATTTCAGCTTCAGATTCTGTTTTTTGTTTCCTCTGTTGTCTCGGTGTCCTTGCCTCCTTTTCTCTCCTGAGGACTCCTTTTGTTTTCTCGGCTGTCGAGGTCTCCTCCTTCTCTTCCTCCATTGCTCAGGACTCATTTTGAAAGTTCTATGTGTTTCCTCTTTATCAGGGAGTGTTTATCCAGCTGGTTCAGGCCAACTCCCCCTCCGCCCTCGCCGGGCTTCGCTTTGGAGACCAGGTCCTTCAGATCAACGGGCAGAACTGTGCTGGATGGAGCGTGGACAAGGCCCACAAGGCTCTGAAGGCTGCAGCCGAGACCCGCATCGAGCTGGTGGTCAGGGACAGGTGAGGAACATTTCACTGCAACACTCCTTCTGAAACCTTTTATCAGGATGCGTTTGTTCCTTCATAACTTGGACAGTTGCATCTATTTGTTCCTCCACTGCAGGTCACTGTGATTATTCAACTATTTTTAGTTGGAGACGAGACTAAAACATCTCATAACATTGAAACAGCATTAATATAACTTAAACTATCAACCATACCTGTATCCTATACGCACCAAAGAACTGAAAGCAGTTGATAAATGTTATTTTTAGGTTACAGAAAGGAAAGTTGCAGCCAGCTAGTGCAGGTCAGGCAGCTAAAAAACATATCTGCAGTATCATCCTGGAAGGGGATTTTTGCTCACCTTTCAGAGAGATGCATTATCTTTCTGTAAATACATGCAGGATCAGTCTCAAGCAAGCATAAGTTATGGCAACTGGACTAACCTCGTGTGAGTCAAAAACGTTTCACCTCTCATCCAAGAGGCTTCTTCAATTCTGAAAGCCTGGTGGGGAGTAGAGAAGCCTCTTGGATGAGAGGTGAAACGTTTTCGACTCACACGAGGTTAGTTCAGTTGCCATAACTTATGCTTGCTTGAGACTTATCATGACCTGGATGACTGAGAACATCCACAGATTTATACATGCAGGATGTTAAATAACCCTTCATTTGTTTGTCTATTTATCCATCTTTTAGTTTATTTTTATGTAGTTGCATCTACCTGTTCCTCCACTGCAGGTCACCGTAATTATTGAACTACTTTTAGCTGGAGATGTAGCTAAAACATCTAATAGCATTAAAACAACATTAATATAACTTAAACTACCATCCCGTACAACCTGTAGCCTGTTGAATTCATTTTACTTTATTGTGTAGATATTTGTTGTACTACATTTCAAAGGTTTTTGTTTTCAGAGTTTACTGTGCATTTATTTTGAGTCTCATTTGTGTTGGAGAAAAAGTTTGTCACCACTAATTTTTAATTTTTCAGTAAGAACGTGTGAATGACTTTATGAGCCTCCACATTAGAATATAAATGCACATATGGAAACAGACGTAGTGGTTTATTTTTCAGTCTGGCTAAACTACTCATCAACCATTTGTCTAATTTCCATGTCAAATGTTTTATACTGATTTGTAGAAGTTTGGATTTTGGAGGCAGCTTTTATGAACTTTTAACATGTTAGAATTCAGAGCAAAAGTTACTTTATTGTTTTCGACTCAACTTTCCCAGCTTACCAGGAAAAGATAAGACAATTACATAATAAGAATCATTAAAGCAGCATTAATATGTAGCATATAAACACCAATAGTAATGGTAAGTTGATGATGTTTTTACGCCACTGAAAGCCAAATTAGTGAAGGGGATGCAGCTAAAGAACATACAGTTTATGCAAATTATTATATCTTACCATTGAGACAGATGCATTATATTCTGTTTATGCATGCAGGATGCTGAGTAATCCTGCATTAGTTCATATATTCAGACATTATTTCCTTTATTGTGTAGATATTTGTTGATGAAAATGTACATTTCATCATAGTGTTACAGAAAAAAACATGTCAAGACTGTATTTCATTTTTTTACAAACTGGGCTGAAGGCAAATTATTGAGAATTAGTGAGTCAGACTAAACTGCTTATCTAATGTGTGAAAATCTCTCTTGTATTTTATGTACTTAAATGTAATAGTTTGCCTTTTAGATGTATTTAGGGAGCTTTTCGAAACTTTAAACTCTAATTTCATGCTGTAATTCAAAGAAAAAGTGGCTTCATGTAACTGTAACTGAACTTTCCCAGCCGACCAGGCAAAGATAAGACGACTATTAATGGTTCATGACCCACATTGTACAGCAGATTTCAGATTTTAAAGCCTATTAATATTTAAAAGGGAGCTATTTTGGGTCTTTTCCATCTCATTAGAAGCTGAGACGTTTGGCTCCCTCTGCTGGTTGATTTGCTCTTTGCAGTTGAAGTATTTCTGATGTTTCTTAACGGAAATCCTTCCAGCTGTGGACTAATAATCTTTCCTGTTGGTGTCTCCAGGCCTTTCCAGCGCACTGTCACCATGCACAAAGACAGCTCAGGACACGTGGGCTTCATCTACAAGTCCGGTAAAATCACCTCGCTGGTCAAGGACGGTTCTGCTGCCCGCAACGGCCTCCTGACCGAACATTACATCTGTGAAATCAACGGACAGAACGTCATCGGACTCAAGGTCAGATTCTAGTTGCATGTTCTAGTTTTATTGTGTGAGTATTATGTATTTTTCTGCCAATTTCTGTTTCACACAAAAAAAAAAGCAAGACTCATTTCTGTAGTAAAATCCTAATAAGAGTTTCAGTTTCTTTTTGTTTTTTTTTTTACAATTTACTGAATGCGCTCCTTAAAAGACAAATGGTCGTCAGTTAATAATCCTAGATACAGGCGGTCCTCGGTTTACGACGTCCTCGACCTGCGACGTTTCGTCATAACGTTGGAACTGGTAACTTGGAACTAGTTGATGAGCGGAGTGGACGAATACGTCGTCACGCAGCGCTATAAAACGGCTTTGTTTGCCTCCTTGGATTGTGCTACATTCGCTAACTTGTTACCCTTCATCATGGCTCACCAAGCGTAAGGCTGACTCTTCTGATGTTTCAAAGAAAAGGAAAGCCTTCTCCATGTGTGCTGTCTTCACTGCAACGTAAAAGCTGCAGCTGTCCAACTAGTTAAACTCGTGCTTGCAAAATGAATCGTGAGTTGTAGCAAACTTGACTTCTTTACTGTGGCTCTTGATACACATTACAGAGTGAAAACTGCAACAAAACCAGAGTAAAACAACATAAATACGTGTAAATAAATCCTTTTACCTCAACCAGTCAGTCCAGAAGTGAAGTTAATTACTGATGACATTACCTCTGTGGCGTTTACAAACTAGAGAGCTGTGCATCCAGAAAAGCACGTACGTATGTAAAGCTAAACATCAAAATAGCGGACAGGAAGTTGCTTTTTCAAAATAAAAGTACATCAATAATTCTGTCTTAAGGGCAACACACCATGGAAGTGAAATTAGATTTAATAAAATGCTTGGAACAGAAACACTGACGAACGTTGACATTATTTGATCAAGTTGTAAAAAAAAGTGGAACATATTCTGTTATCTTCTTGTAAAATGATTCATACATGCATGAAAGTCGTTGGTATTCATGATTTTATGAAGAACTGATCAATATCGTGATGCACATAACGGCTTTGTTAACATTTTTGCTGGAGTTCCGACTTATGGCAAAAATCGACTTACATCAGTCTGTAGGAACAGAACTCTGACTTGAGGACCCCCTATACTTAAAAATGATACCAACTATATTTGTTGACCATTTCTTGTTAAATTTTTCGAGACAGTGCTGATCTCGCAGTTTTAGAAGTTGTAAAGAAAATAAATTTAGTTTTGTCTGCATTTAAAACAAGTTTCAGATGATAAAGTTGTTCCTGCTGCCCAGGAAAGGCTGATGTCATCAGCGTAGAATTGAATAAAGATTAGATCTAGCAGAAACTGTGAGATTAGATGATCTTTGCATTTAGCAGAGAACAACACGGACTATAAATTAAAACAGATGCAGGATTGTTTGTGATTCTCATGAGATGTTTGAAAGCTGATTTGCTGATTTTGATTTCTAGCTGCTCTAATAGCAGAAAATATTAAAACGAGGGACGTTTTTAAGTAAGTGCAGCCCTCGCTGGCTCCACATCTGTTCATTGTTTAGTACATTTTAGTAGAGACTTCTACTTAGTTTGTGCACCAGTAAAATTCAGTTTCTGTTCCCCCTGTGGTGCAGATTTTAAAAATGTTTTTAGTAAAGTTTTGTGTTTTTAGGTCTTTACACTTTTTCTCCATTGGTTTGATGCAACATTGAAAGCTCATAACTGCAATACATTTAGTTCATTCTGTGTCAGAATAAAACACTGTTTGGAGCCTTTTTGTTTATAATAGTGGAGAAAAACTGTAAAGTACTTGTGTTTCTAATTATAATAGAGTAATAGAATATAATAGACTATTAACACAATTCAAGTCTTACATGCTGCTGTCTCGGTGTGAAAATTACAGGATTCTCAGATCAAGGACATCCTGAGCACTTCTCCAACTGCCATGACCATCACCATCATGCCCAAGTTCGTCTACGAACACATGATTAAGAGGTAAGACCACTGCAGCAGTTAAATTAAACACAGTCAGTTTAGGTTTTTATTCTAGATCCATGTTTGGAATCGAGCCGCCGCCTCGACTCCTCTGTGCTGCTGTTTAAAAGACATTAATATTCCAGTGTGACTGCTGCAGGAAAGAATCAATGTTTAGCAAAATATCTCTGCAAAGAAAAGCTAGAAAGGCACTCAAAGAGTGCAGTACTCCTCCAAGGCTGTCCATTCCCCAATTTTGGCATTATCATTTGTTTATTAGTTATTGATAATCAGAAATCACAGCAACATAGAATGTGTCCATTTAATATAGATGGACCCACAACCAAAATGACCTTATGCTGAGCACAGGCGTGTGTTATACATGTGTAAGTTTTGTACGGATACTGAATCACGTGATCTAAATATGTAGCGGGCGGCGGGAATTGATGGGACTCAGAAACACCCCCACAGTTTAATCAGTTGTTCCTTGTATCATTTCTGACTGATAAGTCCTGATAAGTCCTCAGTGGTGGATTTGTAGTAGGATCACAATCATGTGATCATCAGCAGGCAGCTGATGTAGTGTTCACTTGTTGTCATGGTTACAGTGACGCTGTGCCGCTATCTGGCAATGATACAGAAATCTTTAACAAATCCGTGGATCCGGACTATAAGCTGCATCACTGCCAAAATCTAATCACTTGGTCCTTGTGTCATTTCTGACCTTCATTAAAAATTTCATCCAAATCCGTTGGTCCGTTTTTTTAGTAATGTAGCTAACGGACAAACACACGGACAAACCAACACTGATCGTCACAGAACTCTGCTGTGTTCCTTGGTGGAGTGAAAATAATGCCTATGGATTTACTAGTCCATGCCCAGATTTTATTTAATTTTCTTTTGTTTCTCTGCTTACTTTTGATGCCTTATTTTATATTTTCCATCCAAACGTCACTAAATGTGTTAACCTTTGCCCACGTTTTATTCAACATACTGTGTTTTGTCTGCATTTAGTTGCTCTCTGGTCGTCGATTTAGCCGCTAAAAACTCGTCTCTTGATGCAAATCCTTTATTTTCTTTGCACGAACAGGACCAAATCGGATTACTGGTCATTTTACGGTGCAAAGAGTGCATCTAAAATAATAAAATATGAAGAGTAAAAGTGTATCAGAGATACGTTTAGAAGTTTTTATGAAGGGGAAATGAAACGTTTTTAGCATTGGTAGCGCCAAAATATCCTAGAAAACCACTTTATTGGGATCTTTAAGACTTTTCCAGCTGTGCAGATCTCTGTTTTTCAGAGCTCTGTTGGTCTGGTGAACAACTAGCTTTTTTTTTTAAATGTCACAATATCATAAAAGCAAAAAGGAAAATAAACACAATACGACAAACAAAACAACCCAAATCCAGAGCCTAAACTTATGTCTGGAACCAACAGGAGGAAGTTTAATTTATTAACTGTTTCTTATCTGTTTCCTGTTTACGTCAAACCTTATTATGACCAAAGTGCTTCACAGAGATAGAAAGATTAGCAACAGCGCCTCCCAGTGGCCGCTTTTTATAACTACAGTATACAGATATCACTGTTTTATTCAGAAAATACACTTTGTAGTTATTTTTAAGTTTTCATTTTTGATCTTTAGGTCTTTAATATCTTTAGTTGGACTAATTTTTGGTACAAGTACAGCATAGTACAGAATATCACAGTTTACTGCAGTATACTATAGTACAGTACAAAATACTGCAATTTAGTAAAAAATACTACAGTTTAGTACAGTATACCATAGTACAGTACAAAATACTACAGTTTAGTACAGAATACTACAGTTTAGTACAGTATACTATAGTATAGTACAGAATACTACAGTTTAGTACAAAATACTACAGTTTAGTACAGAATACTACAGTTTAGTACAAAATACTACTGTTTAGTACAGTATACCATAGTACAGTACAAAATACTACAGTTTAGTACAGTATACTATAGTATAGTACAGAATACTACAGTTTAGTACAGTATACTATAGTATAGTACAGAATACTACAGTTTAGTACAGTATACTATAGTATAGTACAGAATACTACTGTTTAGTATAGTATACCATAGTACAGTACAAAATACTACAGTTTAGTACAAAATACTACAGTTTAGTACAGTATACTATAGTATAGTACAAAATACTACAGTTTAGTACAGAATACTACAGTTTAGTACAGTATACTATAGTATAGTACAGAATACTACAGTTTAGTACAGTATACTATAGTATAGTACAGAATACTACTGTTTAGTACAGTATACCATAGTACAGTACAAAATACTACAGTTTAGTACAAAATACTACAGTTTAGTACAGTATACTATAGTATAGTACAGAATACTAGTTTAGTGCAGTATACTATAGTATAGTACAGAATACTACAATATAGCACAGTACAGTTTTTTACACTACGACAGTATATTACAGTCTAATACCGTATAGTGCAGTATACTATAGTATAGTACAGAGTAGTACAGTCTAATGCCGTATAGTATAGTACAGTATACTACAATAAAGTGACGTATAATACAGTAACCTACAGTATAGTATAGTACAGTATACTACAATAAAGTGACGTATAATACAGTAACCTACAGTATAGTACAGTTCAGTATACTACAATAAGGTACACTTTACTACAGTGTAGTATAGTACAGTGCATTGCAGTATAGCACAGTAAAGTTTATTACACTACTACAGTATAGTACAGTTTAACACCATATAGTATAGTACAGTATAGTACAATATACTACAGTAAAGTGCAGTATACTACAGTATGGTACAATACAGTATACTAGAATATGGTACACTTTAGTACAGTATAGTATATTATAGTATACTACAGTGAAGTACAGTAAATTACAGTATAGTGTAATACAGTATACTATAGTATAGTACAGTCTACTAGGTTATACTACAGTTTAGTGTTTCTGTCAGTATTTAAAGCTTCTTTGAAAACTGTTAATGAGCAGAAATCTTCAGTGTAATAATCAGTTGTAGTAAAACTAAAATCAGTGCTCAGACTTTGTTTTAATACTGACAGTACTTTGTTTTAATACTAACAGTACTTTGTGTATTTATTACTAATCAAGTGATTTTCATTGAGAAAGAAATCTACAAATATTGACGCTGAACCCTTTTAGAAATTAAATTTATCATTTTTATCAGTGAGCCGTTAGACTTTAAAAGCCAGATTTGACTGATAAAAACATGAATGAAGGATCAGTTTAATTCAGAGAACGGTAATAAACTGATCGTCTAGAGTCTGGAACAGTTTTAGTGCTGATGAAGCTGAAACTGTCCAACAGAACTTGATGTTTGTTGTCGGTGAAGCAGTCTGGTGATGTTTGTGTCTCCAGGATGTCCTCCGGTCTGCTGCGGTCCGCCATGGATCACTCCGTCCCCGAAGTGTGAAGACCAGCAGCAGGAAAACCGTCCGGATCCCGAGTCTCTCTTCTCCCTCCTCACATCCGTATCATTCTGTCTTCACACCGAGCGCCTCCTCAATCATCCTAACATTCTCTTAAGATGCCTTTTTTTCTATTCCTTCCCTTTTCTACGTTCTGTCCTCACCTCTGCTGATGTTAGTATTTTCTATGTTAACCTCGTTCTCTCCATGTTCATGTTTACTTAGTTTTGACATCATGGACAGTAAAACGTTTTTTAAAGCCACGTTCACCATCATGAGTCCAGAGCTTCCTCCTCAGAGTGGAGACGAGTCAGTGACGCTTCATTTTTTCTGTTTGTTGTTTTTTAAAATGCTGTAAAAGCAGCCAGGCAGCCAATCAGAGCCTGGCATGCAGATTCCCAGCTGCGCTCCGAGTCCCTGCACTTTTACACCTCATGTGTAAATAATCCGATTAGAACCTGAAGCAGCAGAATCACACGGTGTACAGTCATCTCTAGGACCAGTAGGTTTTTAGCCAGCGGGTTGTTTTAAAGGTGAAAGTTAGTGTCGTGATTATCGGTAGTTGTTTTTTCCCCACCTCCTCCAGCAGGTGGCGGTGTTTCATCGCAGCACATCTCCGGCCTCAGAACACTGTGCGCATTCCAGGGGAAAGTGTAGGGAAGAGAGGCAGCAAATGTTAAGAAAAAACGACCAGATGAGTGGGAGGCTGGTGGAGCGTTTCGTGTTTAAAGCGGTCGTCTTCGGAGGCGTTGTGGGTTTTAGTCCGGAGGGTCTGAGCCGCAGACCCACTAAGTGCACTTTCCATTTCCTGTGTCCGTTTCAGCAGCAGTGAAGTCTTTTTATTTCCTATCATCGTGTTCGTGGTGCCTCATGAGAAAACAAACAGGAAACCGCTGAAATTTGATGCTGAAAAAACCGAAACCGCACAAACCGTGGTGGGTTCGAAGCTCCGCTAGGTGTCGCTCGACGCCTCCTTCCCCTCCGTCAGATTCCTTCCGCCACTGATGAGCGCCGCCAGGCAGAGCAGTTTCTGGGTTTTTTTTTTGAAAATTTCTACTCGTCGTGTAAAATTTTCTCCTTTTAATGCTGTTTGTGTTCGGATGCATGTATTCCTTTAATTTTCTAGGTATGCAATCTGATAAACATCGCTGTCATTCTGTATAAAAAAATGCTAGAAAAAATCTAAAAGTTTATATACGAATGTAACCGAGATAATATTGTAAAACGAATAAAGTCTTTCTGTTCACATAACTGCGTCTTTATCTTCACTCTCTAGTTTGTTTTTGAATAAATGCAACAAATAATTAAAGGTACCAAATCAGTCTGGAGTTCCCCCTAAAATGACATTTTTGTCATGTTCCACCCCCCTGATGACCAAACTGAATCTCAAAACAGTTAAAATGAAATTTAAATCTTTTTTTGGAATCTTTTTAGCTGGTAGAAGGAATCAGTGAATCACATGAAAAGCTGGAATTAACATCATCAGTTTTCTAAAGACTGGGTAGAGCAAAGCTATGTTCTCTCTTCTATTTTTCATATTTGTCAGCCTTGATTTCATGTCTTGAATGAATAACATACAAATAAATGTACGAGAATTTTAGCATCAACCTGCAGTAAGAATGCAAAAGGAAGAAAAACGTGCAAGATTTAGAGGGTTAAAGTGCATTTTGTTGATAATATTTTGATGCAGGATTGCTACAGTATTTTTACACAATGGAAATACCAGTTTTTCACTTGTTAAAGTGTTTAACCACCAGCACCACAATACTTCCAAAAGTGGATGAAAGGATGATCATGACTACAGTTGGGCTCTTTTTTTAAACCCAGTTTTGTCAGCCTATATCTTCCTAGCATTAAAACGTGACCCAAAAAAATCCTAAAATTGTACAAAATCTTGGATTAGGATGAGTTTTAAAAAAAAAAGCACAAAAGTCCACAACTGTTACCTGCTATAAGCTCCAGATTCACTCATTTTTGTTCATTTTTATAACAGACAAATCTCTAACTCAACCTCATGCAACCCTGTTACACATATTATCAGGATCAGACTAATTCTTTGGACTGTTTTCCATCAGTCAGTTTGTCCTCTTGGTCAGCAGTAACAGCAGCTAAATATCTAGCTTCTACTGCTGAGAAAAAGATCACATTAGCATGGATTAGCAACCCTGTTACTGTGATTAGAGTAGAGTTAGCAAACAACAAATAAAACATGGAATAAAAATGCTACCATTGATGTGTAAACTGAGCCAATCAAGCCTTTGATAGTTTATTACCTATTATTAATAAATACGGAGCAGAAAATTGTATTTTTTTTGTTGTCCAAACATTTTGAAGCCCAAATGTCCTCCAATTCTGGAATAAGCCTGAAAGTAAAACATCCAGAGATACAGGAAGCAGACAAACAGACACATAAAGATGACAGAACGTTTCCTCCATGCTGTTTAATATTTGGGGCTTCTGCTCTTTCTTTATACAGTGTGGTGGGAGATGGAGTCTAGTGATGTTTATACTGTACACACTACTATTGCCATTAAAATAGTTAATTTACACGACGTTATCTGTAGATATTACTGATGTCCTCCTATACAAGGCCTTGGATGTCCCCAGTGGCGGGACGCTAAAGGACAGGACGTCTGTATACATTAATCATCGTTACATATTGGAGGGAATACAGACATTCAGACAAGGAACGAAGCAGAAAGTGACGATACACATTCAAATATTGTCCAACAAAAACAAAAAAAGTCGCCTGTGTTCCACAAAACAAACTATTCAGCATCGTATGTGTGGTCTAGAGTCAGTCACCACCACGTACTGTACAGTGACAGGAAGTTCAGGTGCATCATGGGACAGGTGCAGGACGCTCCGCTCTTCGTGGCATCGCAGGAAGTTTCACAGGAGTTCTGAGTGGTGAAGGTTCAGTGGATCAAACTTTTAATTACTGCTGGGACCGAAGCGTTTAATTTACCGTCTGAATGTTTGGACGTCGCTGATTAAAGGACGACTAAACGCCCTGAAGGGTTCGTGGTGTGATTGAGTTTTAAACCCTATTAGGACAGAAATAAAGACAGTACAGCCTCTCCAAACACTAAATAAAACACCAGCGGACATCAAACACAGTAAATGACAGAAAGTTTCTGAATAGAGTCCCATGAAGTCCCAGAAAGATCAAATTATTACTTATGCTCACAAAATCAACATTTGCTGCCTTCTTGTATGAACAAAACATGAACACATGTTTACAAAATCCATAAGAGACGTGAAATACACAACATTCAGTATTATCTTGTTGCTTGAAGACAACTTGTGGGCAAATTATGTAAATTATGAGTTTTATGTAAAATATCTGTTACATGAGCAGACCAGTAATAATTAGAGGGTATTTTCTCTTGTATGAACAAGATATTAAATGATGACTTCTGCAAACAAGATAACTTGACAACAAGATATTAACCTGTAGAAACGATATAAGAATTTGTGGAAACAAGATAACTCACAAAACAAGATATTACCTCATAAATACAAGATAATAACTCATAAATACATGATAATAACTCATAAAACTCGTAAATACAAGATATTAACTTGTAAAAACTAGATAACTCATAAAAATAAGATAACTTGTGAGAACAAGATAAAAACTTGTACAAACAAGATACTAACTCATTAAAACAAGATAATAATTCATAAATACAAGATATTAACTGGTCAAAACAAGTTATTAACTTGTAAAAACAACATAATAACTTGTAAACACAAGATATTAACTCATTAAAACAAGATAACTCATAAAACAATATATTAACATGTAAAAACAAGATAACTTGTGAAAACAACATAATAACTTGTACAAACGATATTAACTCGCAAAATCCAGACATTAACCAGTAAAAACAAAATAATAACTCGTAAAAACAAGATAAGTTGTTAAAACAACATATTAACCCGTAAATACAGATATTAACTTGTTAAAACAGGATAATAACTTTTACAAACAAGATAACTTGTGACAAGAAAATAACTCGTATGTACAAGATAATAACTTGTAAAAACCAAGAAAACTTGAGAAAACAATATATTTGTGAAAGCAAGATAACTTAAGAAAACAAGACAATAACATCTGAACAAAAAACAACAACTCTACATATATTCATCACTGTGTTCAACCAGTTTATGCACAATATGAAAATAACCAACATGTTTTAGGACGTCAGAGGCTTCATGAGTCAATATTTCAGGAATCAGGACATAATTTTACAGCCAGAGCCTCGACAAAAAGTACATTTATTAGCACATCTCAACATGATGCTGCTAGCTGGAGTGCATAGAGGTAAAATAAGATGACGCTGCAGGAACCACCAGCCTGAACCTGAACCTGACCCTGACCCTGAACCTGAACCTGAACCTGACCCTGACCCTGACCCTGAACCTGAACCTGAACCTGAACCTGAACCTGACCCTGACCCTGACCCTGAACCTGAACCTGACCCTGACCCTGAACCTGTTTTTATTACGAAACGCTGCCTTCTGACTGTAAACTCACAGAACAGTCCAGACAAACAGCAGGAATCACCGAGGCGGAGGCTGCCTCCCACATTCTCACAGGATTTATGGCTTCTAGTAAAACAGGAAACATTTCAGCCTCCAAACCCACAAAGTTTCACACAGTCGGGAGATGGAAACACAACCGATGCTGAGGGAAGGTGGAGGACGGTCCGTCTCTGATTCAATCTCTTCGTGGCTCTCAGTAATGGACAGCCATTAACATGACTGTCAACTACCCAACCAGACCACTAGCATGAACCCCACCTCCACCTCCACCTCCACCTCCACCTCCACCTCCACCTCCATCTCCACCTCCACCTCCACCTCCACCTCCATCTCCACCAGCAGCACTTCACACGTTATTACTTTGGACAGTTCTTGTGGTCAAACGTAAAGAAATCTCATTCAGGATGAAAGGATACAGCTTTACAGTGACGTGTATGTTAGTGGTGTTTTTAAGGATAAAATGCTAAAACATCATCATATGAGCAACAAAACAATCAGGCAGAACTCAGCGGACGCTTTGGAAACGTTTACAGTCTGAACTTCCAGTAATCACTCAAAATTCATAAAGTGAACAATAGTGCAAAAAATGTCAACCAAAGGATAAAAAATAAATAAATCCTGTATTTCGTCATCAACCGAGAACTCAACAAGTCAGTTGGTGTCAGAACAATTTTGCTGGTTTGACTATTTCTAGTGTTTATAGTTGATTCATGGATGATTGTTTGACTTCAGGCCTCTGAGCACAGCAGTGAAAAAACTACACCTCCAGTTTTGTGGTGTTTGTGTGGTTGTTTTATGTCTCTTTGTGGTTGTTCTGTGTCTCTTTGTGGTTGTTCTGTGTCTCTTTGTGGTTGTTTTGTGTCTGTTGTTGTTTTATGTCTCTGTGGTTAGTAATTTTGTGTCTGTAGTTGTTTTATGTCTGTTTGTGATTGCTTTGCGTTTCTTTTTAGTTGTTTTATGTATCTTTGTAGTTGTTTTATGTCTCTTTGTGGCTGCTTTGTGTCTGTAGTTGTTTTATGTCTCTGTGGTTGTTTTGTGCCTCTTTGTAGTAATTTGTGTCTGTAGTTGTTTTACGTCTCTGTGTCTGCTTTGTGTCTCTGTAGTTGTTTTATGTCGCTGTGGTTGTTTTGTGTCTCTTTGTGGTTGTTCTGTGTCTCTTTGTGGTTGTTTTGTGTCTCTTTGTGGTTGTTATGTGTCTCTGTTGGGTTATTTTATCATTCTTCATAGTTGCTTTGGATCTCTGTATTTTTTGCGTCTCTTTGTGGTTGTTTTATGTCTCTTTGTGGTGGTTTTGAGCTTCTGTTGGGTTACTTTATCATTCTTTGTGGTTGCTTTGTGTCTCTGTATTTTTTTGGGTCTACTTGTATGGTTTTGTGTTTTTTGGTAGTTTCTTTGTTTCCCTTTGGAGCTGTTTTGAATCTCTTTTGCAGTTGTGTTGTCTCTTCGAATTTGTTTTGCTTCTTTCAGTAGCTGTTTTTTTTGTTTTTGCAGTTGCTTTGTGTCTCTGTAGTTGTTTTGCATCTCTTTGGAGTTGTTTTATTTTGCTCTAGCCATTTGCCTTTCTATGTAGTTGTTCTGTCTCTTTGGAGTTGCTTTGCTTCTGATTGTAGTTGCTTTGTGTCTCTTTGTAGTTGTTGTACAGCTCTTTCTAGTCTTTCTAGATATTTTTCTGGTGGACTTAGTTACTACTAACAGTCTCCCTGATCCTGAACCCAGCAGACCTGTTCAGTCCTTCCATGACTTTGTTAGTTGTTCTTATTAAACATCCAGTTTAATGTCTACACAAGATCAGCACAAAGAAGAAATCCAACTTTCATCAAAGTCCTCTCATAAAAGCACAAATTCACACAAAGGAAATACCCTGATTCTAAATGCGATTACAACCCAGATACCTTATAAATGTACATTTGGAGTGTCGGCTATCATGTCGTACTCCGTGTCTAGAAATGCTTTGCAGAATGATTCGTTAAACAAATAAAGTTGATTTATTTGCAGTGACTGACTAAACTCTTGTACGGTGGACTTGAAATACACACTACCAGATAAAAACTACACCACGAGAGCGTTTAGCAGAAATATACAGCACGGATCACAGACTGAGCACAACTCACTTCATTCAGATCTACAGCCAGGAGTCAAACTGAGCCAGTGAGTATCTACAAACAAAGAGTTAGATCATGATTTAGATGAGAGTTAATCACCTAAAGAGGTTTTCTGTAAGTGTTAAGTGAAATGGAGGAAACCCAAATTAAAATCTGTTATTTTACTGATTCAATAGTTTGATAAATTTGCTTCCAATGTTATCTTTATGGTACAAAGACCAACCATATGACTGAGAATTGAAAATATTCCACCCTGAAATATAATCTGCATGTTGTTCTCCCCAACAACTACAAACCCAACAGCAAAGACTGTGATGAAATTAAAATCCCAAGTTGTCATTCCTACACTCGGGTTTCAGCTGTTGTTTACCTTTGGACTGAGCCTGATGAGCTGTTAAAGATCCCATATAGTGAAAATCAGTTCTTCACATCCATTAGCTTCTCTCCTGCTCTCTGTGCTCACACAAACTGCAATGTAATACAGCCAACTTCCCAATAAGGTTGTTCTCATTTACGCGTTTTTCTGTTTTTGTTGTCAGAAAACAGTACAAGCACAAAACAGTGACTGAAACGCAGCTCAGTAGGACTACACGTTAACCAGAAGTCTGCAGCTAAAATGCTAATTTTAAAACGTCTTCTGACAAACTCACCAAACACACAAGTTAAAGACAACGGCTATTTGAATCCTATTTCCACATTGAATTTTAGCTAACAGACTCAATTATTTTCTGTTTGTCTCTGCACTGTCAATCACAGGCGCAGAGAGTGTCTTCTTCCTGAAGGGGGTGGGGACAGCAGCAGCTCAGCCGCATTTAAAGCTACAGATACTAAAACAGCCTGTTCAGAGCAGGAAAAAGCCAGGAGTTATGTCATTCTGAAAGTGAAGCATCTTTGCAGTATTTTGAGGTGGAAATATTTTGGACACATGCAAGACTTTCTTTAAGTTGCTGAAAAAGGGGCACAATATGGGACCTTTAATGCTAAGCTAAGCTAAACACATGCTGGCTAATGACTCATATTTACCATAAGGGTTAATACAGAATTGGAGGACATTCTATGTCATTAAATTTCAAATAATCCATGTACAAAATACTAAAACAAGCAGTTGTGCAAATGTTCTTGTCCTGAGACCAAATCTAAAAAAACAGGAGAAAAGAATGTTTGAAAATACTTTTTAAATACCAAATAAGTCTGGAATTCCCCCATAAAATACCATCTTTCTCTTGTCCCACCCCTCTGATGACCACATTGAATCTCAAATAAAACTGTTCAAATTAACTATTTTGGTATTATTTTTTTCATTAATGTCTCTTGTAACTGTGGGAACATTTTTTAATCAACATAATAATTGAAATAATAATTATTATGGATTGAACGTGTGTCCCACAGCAACCCTGGTAGCATAACCTTTTTAGCTGCTAGAAGAAGAAGAAAACAGTGAATCACATGACAGAACATTGTCAGCCTTGATTGAATGTCTTACTCTACCTCATATTATCAGGATCAGACTCATTCTTCTGACTGTTTTCCATCAGTCAGTTTGTCCTCTTGGTCAGCAGTAACAACTAGCTAAATATCTAGCTTCTACTGCTGAGAAAAAGATCACATTAGCATGGATTAGCAACCCTGTTACTGTGATTAGAGTAGGGTTAGCAAACAACACAGAAAACATGGAATAAAAATGCTACCATTAATGTGTAAGCTGAACCAATCAAGCCTTTGACAGTTTATTATCTATTATTGATGAACAGGGAGCAGAAAATAGTATAAGAGAAGGTTTATTTTTCAAAAATTTGAAGCCCAAATGTCCTCCAATTCTGGAATGACCCTTAAAGACGTGGAAGCGTTGCCCACAATGTTAAACTATTTCTTTCAGTAGAATATATGTGGACTGTAACTGCACAGGGACTGAAATAGAATTAAAAGAAACACATGAGGAGGTTTCGCTGCTGTCATAAAATATGTAGCTCTTGTTTTTTGTTGTGTTATTCAGTTGAATAAATCTGATTTCTGAATCAGTTTTATTTGATTTCTGGAGATTTAATCATGACACTCTCAGGGCAGAAACACAAACAACACACCAAAGGCAGGTACAATCACCAGCTGCCTTTCATTTTCTATGAAAAGCGGCGCTTCGCTCATTATTAGTGAGCTTTTGCCTGCGATGGTGAGAATACTGGGACTGAGGGAAATCAAACAGCTTCTTTCTAAAGTGAACAAAGCAGAAACGTTATTACGTTATTAGCCAGGTATCCGTGCAAATAAAGCTCAACTGTTCACCAAATCCTGAGAAAATCTTCTGAAGAAAATGTAAATAGTATTATGTAAATATCAAGAGTTGACTCACTGAGATGAAGTCAGCTTCCATGAAACACATGCAGAAGAAACGAGTGTAATTAGAAGACATAGTGAAAGGAGCCTGTTTGAACTTTTGGCATCCAGCAAATAAATGAGGGCTTCAGAAGTAGAGTGATCTAACCCACAAAAAACAGAACTGAGTTTTACATTATTTCTCTATCATTTGATGGTCTAGATTTTAGTGGCAAAGTGTTCTAACCCACAACCCAAATATAACGTTACAGGGAATGTTAGACCATTCTACAGGAAGTGGGTTAAACCACTCTGCTTCCAAACCCTTCAAAGATTGTTAGAAATATTTCAAGACTTTTTTTGAGTTTTTGTTGTTTCCACTGTTGGGTTTTGCATCTAGTTTATCCACTGGGAAGGAAGGAATTTCTAAGCAAAATCAAGTGATTGTCACATCCACAATGTTGATCTCTATCCAAGAGTATGAACTGTGATTGAAGTAACTTCGTTTTTATCCTTCGTGACCTGAAAAGTTCAGTTTTTTTCCTCTCAGTGAAGACCAGTTTACGATTGTTGCGACAAAAGAGTAAATAACCGCCACAATGATTGTTTTCTAAAGTTGTAAAATCTTCTACAAAGTCACAAATCTATTGGTTGAACCAGATGTCTGGACACATTTTCTGCAATTTTGGATCATTTTCAAGTCATTTTCCACAAATTTCAAGTAATTTTGGATGATTTTTAAAGCATCTTGGACAAATTTAGTGTCATTCTGCAAATTTTAAGTAATTCTGGATAATTTTTAATCATTTGAGAAAAATTCTGATTCCAGTCATTTAAGACTATTTAGAATCATTTTGGATCATTTTTGAAGCACAATAAGAGTTTGGAAGCAGATGGTCTGACCCACTTTCTGTAGTTTTTGAGAAAAATGGGTTCAAAGTTTTGTGTTTTCAAGAATGGTCTAACATTCATTGTAACGCTATGTTTGGGTTGTGGGTTAGAACACTTTACCACTAACATCTAGACCATAAAATATTACAGAAATTATTTAAAACTCAGTTCAGATTATTTCTGGATTAGACCACTCTGCTTCTAACCCTCTCATGTCATTTTGAAAGTTTTCAGTGATTTTTTAGAAAGTTTTCAGTTAATTCTGAATAGATTTAAGTAATTTAAGTCAATTTTTTAAGTCATTTTGGGAAGATTGTTTTCATTTCTGACAAATATTGTGTAACTCCGGACAAATTTTTTGCAATCGTGGATCATTTTCAACTCATTTTAGACAAATTTCGAGTCATTTTGGATGATTTTTAAAGCATCTTGGACAGATTTAGTGTCATTCTGCAAATTTTCTGTCATTCTGGGTCATTGTTAATCATTTGAGAGAAATTCTGACTGATTTTGGATAATTTTCCAGTCATTTTAGACTATTTTCATGTCATTCTAAACAAATTTTCATAGTTTTGGATAATTTCTGGAAAACATTCTGAAATTCTGGATCATTTTCAAGTCATTTTGGACAATAAGGGTTTGGAAGCAGAGTGGTCTGACCCATTTTCTGTAGTTTTGGAGAAAAATGGGTTCAAAGTTTTGTGTTTTCAAGAATGGTCTAACATTCACTGTAAGGCTATATTTGAGTTGTGGGTTAGAACACTTTGTCACTAACATTTTTTTTATTTTTATTTATTTTTTTTTAATTATCCCTTATTAATCCCACGAGGGGAAATTCTGATTTTCGCATCTCTCCCCAATTGGGGGGGTCAGAGCGCAGGGTCAGCTGCGGTACAGCGCCCCCTGGAGCAGGAAGGGTTAAGGGCCTTGCTCAAGGGCCCAACAGTGGCTGCATCGGGGCTTGAACCTCTGACTTTCTGATCAGTAGTCCAGAGACTTAACCGTTGCGCCACCACTGCCACTAGACCATAAAATATTGCAGAAATTATATAAAACTCAGTTCTGATTTTTTGTGGGTTAGACCACTCTGCTTCTAATCCTCTCATGCCATTTTGATAGTTTTCAGTCATTTAAAAAATGTTTTCAGTTTATTCTGAACAGATTTAAGTAATTTTGGTCATTTTTAAAGTCATTTTGTACATTTTGAAATCATTTTAGGAAGATTTTTGTCATTGCCGACAACTTTAGTGGAATTCTGGGCGAATTTTCTGCAATTCTGGATCATTTTCAAGTCATTTTAGACAAAATTTGAGTCATATTGGATGGTTTTTAAAGCATCTTGGACAAATTTGTGTCATTCTGCAAATTTTCAGTCATTCTGGATGCTGCAGAAATTTGCACCGATTCTAAAATCAGTCAGATGAACAATTCAAGGACAAATTCTTGCTTACTCTGAACCCGGCATAAAGAGAAATAACAAAACAGAGTAAGAGTAGATTGAAAAACCTGACTGGGTTGGCTGTGTTTCTACCCTCAGAACAAACCTGAGTTCTGTCTGTATGTTGTTATTTTCTAATAGCATTAAAATTTTGAAAATCTCAGAGTTCGATGAAAAATGCCTGCAGTTATTAGAAACATGCAAATTTTATATTAGAGTGGATTTTCTCTCAGTCATTGTGTGTAGCTTCTTGTAGCTTAGCTATACATGTACACACTTTTATACATATGCAGTACACAGCAGAAGTGAGTACATCTCAGTGCAATATCTTAAATGTCAAATGATTCACAATTGAATCACCTCTAAAAGCTGCATTACTTCTAGCAAATGAAGCACAATCCCGAAAACCTGTGATCATTGAAAACTAAACGGAGTCCACATGAGACTTCCAATCAGTCTAACTGCATGAACATGGTTAGAAAATGAGCTGTGAGCAGCGAAACCTTGTGAGTTTTGGCCCTATGGGCTGAATCTATCTGCATGTCTGCATCATGGCTCCGCATGGTAAAAAAAAAAAGTAAAAATCTGATTGTGACACTTCACAAACGGAATGGAAAATTATACAAAAAGAACGATGTGTGACTCAAAATCACTGAATATGCAGCTGCAGCAGTCATCAGGAGGTGCAGAAGGAGCCGTAGTACCACTAATCAGAGCCACAGACACAAAAGTGCAGCATAAAACTTTACTGAACTGCATGAAAGGAAACTTGATGAATGTTATGAACACATTCTTTGGTCTCATCTGACCAAAGAATGTATTATAAACACATTCTTTGGTCAGATGAGACCAAGATAAATCTGTCCAGCAAAGGTGTGGATCTGGCCACAGTGAATGCATAGACCTGACAGTGAAGCTCATTTGACAGAAGAACAAATAGCTACTGTTCCAGTTTAAAGTAATGGAGTTACTGAGAGATGATAACGTTTGACATTAAAGCTATATTGCACAGAGCTGTACTCAATATACTGTATTTAATGTACACATTCACCAACTCATGAACAACTGAACATGTCAGAATTGAGAATAGGTTGACATATAATCAAATCTTTAACATTCTCCCTGCATTTAAGAATAAAAAAAAAAACAATCGGTGTCAAACGTCCAAGCATAGATCATTCATTTCAATCAGCTCATCCAGTTTTGTACAAGTCAGTCGTGTTGACGGACATTTAGGTAGCAACAGCAAGGACCACTGGGTGAGACAATGAGGAGCAGGACCAAACAGATTAGTTCACCGGTCACAGATATTAGTCCGAAATGCACGTTTCCCGACCTTGATACTCCTCTCAGCTGCTGACCTTGATAAGAAGTGCAGGACAGGAGGTTCTTTCTCTTCTTCTACTCACCCTGTAGGTATCTTCCAACAACCCACACAGGTGAGGTTTGGTTAAGGACCGTCGAGGTTGCTGATCAGATCCTCCTCTTATATCTGTGAGCCCCCCAGGTCTCCCCCGCCTGCGGGGTAATGCCTCAACCCACCTCCCCTGCGAAGTGAGTGCAGCGCCACAGTGCAACAGCCTCTCAGCAGTGACCCTATGTGGTACATGGGCTGACCGTTGCGGACTGGACCACGACAAAGCCACGCCACCGTTGGCACCACCGGAATGGCCACCGCTAGCAGATCCACTAGGAAGTGACGACTCCAGTAGCTTTTTTGAATTGTCCCAGAATCTCCATCCTTTGCTGCAGCGCCCCCTGTTGCTCCTTGTTCTTTAGGTTCATCCTCGTCATCGTCCTCGTCCTCGTCGTGCACCTCCACCACCGTGACGCCAGCTATCTCCTCACTGGAAGCAGATCTCCTTGGTTGAGATGTATGAGGTTGTTCTACGCCTGGAGATAATCCTGGGCTACTTGGACTTGGCTCAACTGTCTCTGTCTGGGTTGAGCCTGCTGATAGAGAAACTTCTTGCTGCCTGTCCTCAGCTTTAAGGTTTGCAAGTGTTGTCCCACTCTGCATGCCTTCTCCACAGCATCCTGCAAACCTAAGCTCAGCCTGTGTCCCTGCTGATGTCTCTGCTAAATCACACAGATTTCCTTGTGCTGCCTCCCCAGCACCCTGACTTTCCACCTCCTTCCCTTCCACTGAGCCCACCTGTGTCTGCTGCACTTCTTCTACCAGTCTGATCACAGGGGTTTGCACCTTGTCCTCTGTTGCAGAAGCTTCCTTCTCTTGCTTCTCCTTCTCCTGTTTTTCCTCTTTCTCCTCTTCCTCCTTCCTGCCACGCAAAGGACTCTCCATAGAACAGGCCACAGTGGCGGATCGTGGTAAAGGAGGGACCAGCGGTGTTTTAGAAACTGGGATTGGCTCTGTGGCCGTACTCATGACAGTCGCCGTGGTTACTGAAGTCGTGGTGGTAATGGAGTCGAGCTCCTCGTCCCCCTCGTCGGACATCCAGGTGGAGGTGGGGCTGCAGGCCTGGGACCGGAAGGTGCGCTGCTCTGCAATGGTGTCCAGATCAGAAGGATACCCTGCTGTGGCGGGAATGGGGCAGCTCTCCGTCTGAATGCCCATCTCCCTCAAAGGATGTAGGTACAGGTGGTGGTGAGACAGACAAGGGTGGCTCATGCAGCTCACACCTCCCAGACCACAACGAAAAGGTGACAGACGCTCGCCTGTGCACAGCTTCTCATAGGTGGAGGAGTGCGGCATAGTGTGTGGCACAGCGTGAGACAAATTGTGAGGGAAGGAATGAGGTAAGGTGTGGGAGTAGGTGTGAGGCAGAGAGTTAGGCAAAGAGTGGGGCAGAGAGTTGGGTAGAGAGTGAGGCAGAGAATTGGGTAGAGAGTGAGGCAAAGAGTTGGGTAGAGAGTGAGGCAAAGAGTTGGGTAGAGAGTGAGGCAAAGAGTGGGAGAAGGTCTGCGAGTAGGAGTTAAGTAAAGATGCGGTTTCCTCGGATAGAAAGGCGGCTTCCAGCAGCAGGTCGGCCCGGCTGGGAATGCTGCTCTCCCCACAGCACACAAAGCCGCTGTCCTGGGTGCCGTCACCTGAAAGACAAGGAAAATCCGACCCGTTGCCGTTGCGATCCGCCAGCGCCTGATCACTCAACTTGGTGTAGGTGGAGCTCCGAGTCAGAGAACGTGCTGGAGAACCATCACAAGAGCAAGACCCCCTACCTCCTACTGACAGTTTGGGTACTCCCCCAGGACTTTCCCCCGAGACAGATGCTGGTGCTGAACCCCCAACACGGGTGCGACAGCCCGGTATGGCTTCCCCCTCCTTGGCTAATCCGGCCTGGGCCAACTCCATGCTGAGCAAAAGGTTTTCGAGCTTGTGGTTCTGAGTGTTGATGTCCTGGAAGTACTTCTGGACCCCTGCGTCCCCGCTGAGTCCCCCGGCATCGCTGAGCCTGGCACGAACAGTTTCCACAGCCTGTTTGAGCTGCTGGATTTCCTGACGTGCCTCCTTCAGGGCCAGCTGAGCCTCCACTCGGTGACACTCCTCCTCGACCCAGTCCTCCTGCATCCGGTAAAGCCGACCTTTCAGCTCATCTATCTCTGTGTCCCTAAGAGGAAATTGAGAAAATTGTTAGAACCTGGAGAGAGTACTGAACATGAACAAAAAAAAGCAGTAACTTTCTGGATAAGTTTCCTTCTGTCTCAGCATCTCACCTATCCTGCAGTGTGTTGATGGTTTCTTTTAGCCTGGCCCGCAAGTGTCGGATGCACACCTCCTTCTGTTGCAGGGGTGTGAGGTACTGTTCTGGTGGAGGCGGGCGAATCCCATGGTTGTCTGTACATGACGTGTACTTCTGGTGACGTCTGGAACACAAAGGATACCAGCAAATGAAAAGGAATAGAAGGAAGTAATGGTGGCGTCTGAGTGTTTTTTAAGTAAATTAGTTTTTTTGGCATCTTTTGTAAGAAGAGTCGTGCACAATCTCTAAATTCTGAAAACTATCAAGTACCAAAAAATTGACTTGAACACTTTGTCAGGTTTGAAATTTTAGCTTTCCATTTGTTGATCAGATAGTTCTTTATTTACTAACCTAATCTGTGGTTGTGTTTAGACTAGGGCTGGTCCGAATAGCAATTTCTGGGTTCCGGATATTCGGTCCCAACTAATGACGAATATGCCCAAATATTTGACTCGTCTTGAAAATGCGCTTCACCCAGCGGCCGACGAGTGAGTTCTCAGATATTCGGGTCAGCCCTAGTTTAAATCGTATTAGATATTTCTAAACATCTGGTTTCTTGTAGGGCTGCACAGTGGCTTGGTGGTTAGCACTTTCGCCTTGCAGTTAGAAGATCCCCGGTTCACGTTCCCGCCTTCCTGGGAATTTTTCTGCATGGAGTTTGCATGTTCTCCGTGTGCATGCAGGGATTTTCTCCGGGTACTCTGGCTTCCTCCTAGAGTCCAAAAACTTGTTAAGGTTAATTGGTAACTCTAAATCATTCAAAGGGGTGAGTGTGAGTGTGATTGATTGTCTGTATATGTAGCCCGGTGATAGACTGATCAGGTGTCCCCTGCCTTTATCTTGTCAACTGGGATAGACTCCAGCCCCCCTTAACCCAAATGAGAATTAAATGGTGTATAGATAATGGATGGATGGATGGTTTCTTGTAACATATCATGTAAAAGTTGCACTGGATCTACTTTTAAACCTGCTTTAACAGATTTTCTCAGCTACCACGAGATTAGCTTGTTATCATCTTCAAGGCTAACATGCTAACTAACAGTAGCTTGTTGACATCGGTGAGCAACATTCTTTTAGAGTTGTGTTCTTCAAAAGTGCATCCAATGTTCACTCTCTTGGTAACAGGGTTACAATCTTCAGCAACTCCTGATGGAAATCTTTGGTAGCTAAATGTGCCTAAATGCTAATTGCTAACATTGTCTGAGAGAACTTGGCAACATAAGTTGGCTAGGTGGAAGAATACTAACTTTAATTTCACTTGTGAAATGCGAGATGATAAAGTTGTCTTTCACACATGTTAAAGTGTGTTCTAGCTGTGGATCGATAAGCAGCAACACAACAAAGTAGTGAAAGGGATGGATATGACAGGCTATCGCTCATAATATTTCATATCAGTTTAGCTAGACATTACACAAATCAGCCTACAAAGTTCCTGTGATGCTACATGTTTGTGATAATTTATGCTATTTACTATTATTGCTAATGTTCACGTTTTGTGGATGAAGCCATATTGAGTTACGAATCCTGATTCATGATGTTGGGATGTATAGAATTAGCCCGAGTTCCTGAATTGGAATTTCAAGAATGGATGAAAAAAACATCTAACCTGCCACTTATGCTGAAACTTTAAACTGCATCACTACCAGTCTTGTTTATAGCATCTTTCTGCACAGGTTTCCACACCTTCAACAAGTTTTCATGCAGTTCATGACTATCATAGATTCTCGTTAGCCTAGTTAGCCGACTGGTAGGTAAGAAGGTAGATGGCAGCGATAACACTCTGTAGATTTTCTGTACAGATCTTAAGAGTCTGAAGTTTGACACATGCTATGTAAAGTAGAAATTTTCCAACTTTCTCATTCAGCTGTATGTTACAATAGCGATTATTCGGCTGGGTTCTATGAGCTGGGTGATAACTCTCTATGGGTATGTGTTACGTCCTCTGCTGGTCATGTGGTTGGTAATGGACTTTGTAGAGCCTCTCTTTGTCGAAGTGGCTTGTGGAGACTAGATTGTTTACAGCTGTCTGAACACTGAACTCCAGATCCCACCTGGCACTCATCAGGAGTGACTGGCCTGGAGCTCCAGACCTGCTCTCAGTCCTCAAGTTTTATTTAGCAAACTATAAGCACTTGACACTCGTTTGTATTAGTTTCTGTTTGTTGTGGGTGTTACTATTGTGATTAGGGTTGGCTAAAGAGTTCAGTTGTTTTGTTTTTGTTTAGCTAGTTTAAGAACTCTGTTAGTCTTTGTTTGGTTTTATTTGGTTCTTTGATTTAGCAACACTCACCAGCCCTGTTTTCCTTTGTTTGACCATTTTGTGTTACTGAGCAACAAATTGCTTTATTTAACCAATGACATCTGGTTGTTTTTGTTACACCCAGCTGACCCTAGCGGTTGGGTCGTAACAGTATGCAACACTTTTCACTTTCTTCATTCTTAATATAAAAATAGGGATTAATATAACAGAAAGGAAAGATTGAAAATGGACCTTGAATCATTTTTGCTTGGGTGACATTATCACTAAAAAACAAATAACATTAAAACTGGACCTTTTATTATCTCATTTTCTGCAATGAACTTCAATGAAATCATGATTAAATGCGATTATCGGGCTATTAACACAGCCACACTCACTGAGTTAATAAGCCATACAAAGCATAATTTTTCATTTGTTTTGAGATGAGTGCAGTAAATCTCTCTGAGCACACTGAGCTAGAGAAGCACTTCCTCTCTATTTCAGAACAGGCCATGCAGTTTCCGATGTCTCACCCTTTGGTGGGGCTGCAGTCGCTGCCTTTACAAGAGCCTGAGTTGCTGCTGCTGCTGAGGGAGGTGTTGCCATAGGGATCTCTATTGCTGGGCGTGGCCGGAGTCCGCCTGGTCCAAAGCAAGGAGAGACGTGTTAGTCTGTTCCTGGTAACGCCATAAAAAAAACACACTCCAGACACCGAGGGAGCTACTGAGCAACAACATCACGAAACTACTGATCAAAACAGACAAGAATGCAGCAGACGTTAGTCCAGGTACCGATACAACACAGATATGCACAGACTGAGAAACAACCAGCCTTATTACAGTGATGCTTTTTCAACAATTAACATGAAATCCCAGATAAAAATCATAACAAACTAGACACTCAGCGATATAAAAGTAGGAGGCATTCCTCAAAAGAAATAAAGTATGAAACACTTTTCACCAGACTGAAAGAAAAGAGACCAAACACAGAAAAGAGGGAGGGAGTAAAACGGTCAGACTGGGAATGATGGTGTGGAAATGAGATGTTTTCCACAACGAGACGTCATGAAACATTCACAGGAGTGCAAAACGCTCGTCATTCCCATGCTTTAGAGGGTCAACAGGAGGCGGACTCAGGACAGACCGGGAACGAGGGGTGGAGGGAGAGTTTGTCGAGCGGCTGTGTCGGTCTGGAGACTTGGTGGAAGTGTATCCTTTAGTCGGTGACTTGGTCGATGTGTAACCTTTAGTCGGGCGCATTGAGACCATATAGCCTGTCTCCATGGGAACGTAGTCTAGCTCAATGAACCTGCAATAGTCAAACCTGACCAGGCAGAGACAAGAGGGTGTTAAATCACAGAGGACAGCACAGTGGACCAACCCTCAACTACACAACCTGCATGCTGTGAACGTTTGCACATTTAGCAGTAACTCTGACATTAAGCCGCAGTTCGTTACAATATTAACGATATAGTTGACCATTTCTGCCAATATTAATGGAAAATACATCAAATCATCTGTATTACTCTCCTGGTGGGAGGTGCTTAGCTTAGCTTAGCATAAAGACTGAGTGCAAATGGAAACAGCTAGCCTGCCTGACTTTGTACTGGCATTTCCAGGACAACACCATCTCTCAGGTCTATTTAGTGTCAGAAGCACTACAGATTTTTTCAACTGTGACATTATAAATTGTTGCTTTCTTTCTGAACTCTGCCAGGAAAACTGTATTTCTTCTTCTTCTGTTCTGAAAATAACTAAAAGTTACTTTTGAGCTCTGCTCTGTCTCCAGACCATAATTTATAAACCATCATACTGCACTATTTGTTTGCCATTTATGCCAATATTAATGGAAAATACATTAAATCATCTGTACTACTCTTGTGGCGGGAGGTGATTAGCTTAGCTTAGCATAAAGACTGAAAGCAAATGGAAACATCTCGCCTGCCTGACCTTTTACCGGCATTTCCAGGACAACACCATATCTCAAGAGAAATAAGAACTGAACACTGATTTGATGCAGGAATTTTAGCTAAAAAGTTGTTGGGAATAATTATGGATATTGGCACAGACCAGAGAGTAAAAAGCAAGAATTTGGGCACTTCGTGAAGTTAAAGTAAATAAATCCAAATTTGCATCAAAAAAGGGACTTTTTCAAATGATAATGTCCTGCTATCTTATTTTTCACAGGGATTCCATAGGATTTCTTCTTTCTACAGCTCTATAGGAAAATACACTTCAGAAGATTTAGTTTGTGAGTGAGCCAGTCTCAGTATCTGCTCATGATTCCACTCTTTATGCTAAACTAACAGAGGACAGTGCAGTGGACCAACAATGAACTACACAACCTGCATGCTGTGAACGAAAGCACATGTAACTGTAACTCTGACATTATGCTGTAGGCAAATATATCAACAAGCATTCAAACGGTGAAGTGGCCCAGGAGAGGTGTCTCTCTAAAAGCCCTGCTTTAGTAGTCGAGGCTGTTTGCTTTCTTTGGTTTCCCATATGGAGCCTTTCTGTGAAGCAATTTGCAGCTACGAGACCTTTACTGGCAAAGAACATAAAACTAAACCTCACATCATGAAATTGCAAGAGATAAAATGTTCTGAGACTCTCCTGAGAGGAGCAGGAAACAGCGGCAGCATTAGTATTTTTTCATATCAGACCACATGTTGTGTCTCTTTTCAACAAATTAATGAAAGGCTCACATATCCCCTGAATGCGTCTTTTAAAATTTCCATCCAAAATACACAAAGATGGTTCTTTTTTCTATGATTGTATAACATTCCTGTTCTAAATGGGCTGTTTCATTGACTGTAGCTTTAAATGCATCTGAGCTGCTGCTGTCCCCGCCCACTTCAGGAAGAAGACTCTCTGCATCTCAGATTGATGCACAATAGCTAAGCACGAGGCAGCCGATATGAATGAATGCGTGAGACCAGACTTTTCTTTTGCTTCTAACTTTCTTTCTAAGTGATCATTTAACGTGGAAATATCATTAAATTATCAGCTCAGTTGTTTTAAATTCCTCGGTCTGGTAAGTTCGTCAGAGAACACTGTGGTTATAAAATCTGCATTGTAGCTTCAGTGTACAATGTTGTCTAACAAACTCACCATACACGAGTTAAAAACAAAAAAATAACTGCTTGGAGAGAAAATTAGGAACAACAACCAGGTTAGAGCAATGGCTTTAGTTACCAAAGTCATATTCTCACAGCTTCCTAGACAATAAGAAACACATCAAAAAATTGATTTTCACCATACTGGACCTCTCTAAACAAGCTTTTACTCAAATATCTCTATTAAATTTAGCCATCAAAGTCATAATAAAACAGAACTTCAACATCCAACACCTTCGATACAACCTAAAATACAATAATGATGTCTCTATTTGCTTGTAAAGCTGGATGCACTCTGAAAGGACACTCAGGTCAGGTGGGAGGTGATTAGCATAGCTTAGCATTATGACTGAAAACAAATGGAAACAGCTAGCCTGCCCTACCATACCGACATTTCCAGGACAACACTATTTCTCAGGTTTATTTAGTATCAGAATCGCACCAGATTTTTTCAGCTGTGACATAATAAATTGTAATATGACACCACTGCCAAGCTTTCTTTCTGAACTCTGCCAGGAAAACTGTATTTCTCCCTTTTCTGTTATGAAAATAACTATGTTACTATTAAGCTCTGCTCTGTCCTCAGCCCATAATTTAGAAACCAACTTCCTGTGCTACAGTTGACCATTTATTTCAATATTAATGGAAAATACATTCAATCATCTGTATTACTCTCCTGGTGGGAGGTGATTAGCTTAGCTTAGCATAATGACTGAAAGCAAATGGGAACAGCTAGTCTGCCTGACTTTGTACTTCCAAAACAACACCAAGTGAAATAGGAACTGAATTCTGATTTGATATAGGAGTTTTAGCTAAAAAGTTGTCGGGAATAATACTTTGGGCATTTGATGAAGTCAAAATAAATAAATACAAGTTTACATTAAAAAAATGGGATTTTTCAAATGAAAATGTTAGGATTTCTTCTTTCTACAGCTCTATAACCAGTACACTTTAGAAGATGAAGTGAACCTGTCTTGGCATTTACTCTTTATGCTAAGCTAAGCTAACCACCTGTTGACTCTAATTTCACACTTTAAACAAAATGAGAGGCGCATCAGAAAATCAAAGCCAAAATATTACCAATATTACCACAGAGACCCTAAAACAATATAAATCATCTAAATAATAATGTTGTAAACAAAGAAAATAAACTCATAGTTTCACTTTTGTACGTTATCCTGCTAAAGAAATCAAAGTTGAGTGTCACAGTGCAGATAAATCAGCCAGGAGGAGGAAGGGTGATCTGTGATGGGCAACTTCTGTCAAGACTTTCCTTTCATATTCAATAATCAGTGATGTGGTTTGGCATAAATGTTGTAAAGACCCGTTTCTTAAAAAGAACATGACTGTTGCCCAATCACGGGCCTCCGTGGAGGGAGGCGGGGACAAGCAGGGCCAATCAGGGCAGCCATGAGGGACTCGCACACAGGACACGGTAACTCCATGAAGATCCAGAACATCGTGATGCCCCAAAACTGTCATATTTAAAAGTCAAACCTGCTAGAACTGGTCACATCCAACAGAAACCAATTAATTATCAGACTAAATTTATCAAATGATTAAACTGAGGCGACACAAAGCTGGTTTCCATCTACCTGTTGCTATGTGGGTCATTCCAGAATTGGAGGACTGGTTACAACTTACACATCATAGAGTGTCTACAAAGACACAACATTCAGTTACATGTATCTGGAACTGAATGATCTAGTATTTTACTTTATGATCAAAATGACAAAAGTCAGACAAAAAATGACAGAAAAACAACAAAAACAAGACAAAATATTACAAAAACAAGACACAAAGTGACAAAAAAAGGAGACGACATGAAACAAAACAAAAAAGAGACAAAACATTCTCCAAAAAGTTGCAAAGCAACCAAAAAACAGACACATGACAAAACGAAACAAAAAACTAAACAAGTGAGACAAAAAAAAACACAAAACAGCACAAATGATACACAAAACAATGAATAAAGCAAAATACAAAATAACAAAAATAAGACAAAAAACACAAGCGAGACAAAAAGGAAACAAAACGACAAAAACGAGAAACAAACGACAAAAGTCAGTAAAAAAACAACAAAAACAAGACAAAATATTACAAAAATGTTGATGGTCTAGAAATTATTTTAAATTTATAGTTTTACAAATTTACAATTTGCAGCGAACATCTTTTCTGTATTTTTACTCTTCACAAAGTCGTCCCATGGGCCGGATTGGACCCTCTGGTGGGCTGGTTTTGGCCCACGGGCCACATGTTTGCACCCCTTATTTATGGCATTGTAACTGCTCCATATTACACAGAGTATATTTCTGAGTTGTGTCTATTTCTAGCGATGTTTGGTTTGTTTCTATGAGGTGCAGGACTTTACATTGGAGTAAAAATTTAGCCAACAGTGAGTAAAACAGTGACAGGAGTAGAAAACGCCTAGAAGATGCCTGGATGAGTCTCGTGTCCTGTGTGACGTAACAATGCAGGAGGCCAGATATTGACTGCTCAGTAGTTCTTGGAAGATCAATATATGACAAAAGCCAAGACGTGAACAGGACGGAAACATTCAGGGGGAAGCAGCTGAAGCAGTGAGCCTGAAAAGAACCAGAATCCACAGTTAATCTGCTGGGATGGAGCCTGGCGGTGGAGGTGAGCATTTCCCAGGAGGCCAGTGTTAGTTAGTGTGAAGTACAGAAATATTCCTTTACCACACTTTGTTCAAGAGGCTGAGGTGAGTCTAGATAAACCATAAAGCACATTTCAGGCAACGCCGGCGTGTCACTGGGTGTCTGTGGTGAACCAGTGATCACTGGTGATCAGTGTGTTTCCACAGCAACATGTTGCATGTAGCCGCTAAACACAACTTCATGCTAGGAAAAATGGTACCAAATGGTGTCCTCCGATTCTGATGTAAATTCTTTAATGAAATTTACCAGGTGACTGCTAAAGCACATGACAACAGTCTCTGAGGTGACAACACATCCACACAGGTCTTTACTGCGATTAAATCCACCTTCTATGATTATATGAACACTGAGAACTTCAGTTTAGTTACCACTGATGGTGGAATTTTACTGAATAATTGTTGACTTTTCACTGATCAGCCACAGTTAACAAACCGTATAGCCGCCTGTCAAGCTTTCAGTTTCTTAAAATGTTAAAGTAGTGCACAAATAGTTTCTGTGATTCTTAAGATAACCTGCATTTGAAGAGTTTGGAGTCTTTTGTTTAGTTAAACCAAAAACATAAGAGCAGGAAAAATGTATTTAACTTTGCATCTGGGTCATTCCAAAACTAGAGGACATTTTACATCCCACTCATCAAATTTCAAATAATCCATGTACAAAATACTAAAACATGCAGTTGTTGTGTAAATATTCTTGTCCTGAGACAGAATCTAAAAAACTAGGAGAAAAGAATGTTTGAAAATATTTTTAAGATACCATAAAAGTCTGGATTTCCCCCTAAAATACCATTTTTCTCTTGTCCCACCCCTCTGATGACCAAACTGGATCTCAAATAAAACAGTTAAAATGAAATTTAAATTTCCGTTTTTTGTAATTATTTTTTTCATTGATGTCTTTTGTAATTATGGGAACACTTGTTTAATTAATATAAAATTTTAAATAATAATTATTATTCACGGAACCCTGTTAGCATAACCTTTTTAGCTGGTAGAATAAGAAGAAAACAGTGAATCACATGATACACTGGAATTAACATCATCAGTTTTTCAAAAGAATGAGTAGAGCAAAGTCTTCTCTTCTATTTTTCATATTTTCATAACATTGTCAGCCTCGATTGAATGTCTCACTCTACCTCATATGATCAGGATCAGACTCATAGTTTTTACTGTTTTCCATCAGTCAGTTTGTCCTCTTGGTCAGCAGTAACAGCAGCTAAATATCTAGCTTCTACTGCTGAGAAAAAGATCACATTAGCATGGATTAGCAACCCTGTTACTGTGATTAGAGTAGGGTTAGCAAACAACACAGAAAACATGGAATAAAAATGCTACCAGTGATGTGTAAGCTGAGCCAATCAAGCCTTTGATAGTTTATTACCTATTATCAATCAATATGGAGCAGAAATCAGTAAAAGAGTAGGTTATTTTTCAAATATTCTGAAGCCCAAATGTCGTCCAATTCTGAAATGACCCATTTACTGTCTGTAACACAAGCTACAATCTTTAGCATGCCCGGCTAACAAACTTTGCTGTAAAATGTTATAATCTTTAACAAACCATTAACTCACTAGATAGTATGATGCTCTTGAAGGAAAAGCACTGGATATTTGTATTTTTCGACTTTATGTTGGTGGTGAATGCTCTTTTTATTCTGACAGATGAACTGTTGTGATGGACGGAAATTAATTTAAATTTTCTCAATTTTGTTAAAAATTTCACATGGATATACACGACTGTTCAAAAGTTTGGGGTCACCCAGACAATTCCATGTTTTCCATGAAAACTCCCACTTTTATTCATGTGCTAACATAACTGCACAAGGGTTTTCTAATCATCAATGAGCCTTTCAACACCATTAGCTAACACAATGTAGCATTAGAACACAGGAGTGATGGTTGCTGGAAATGTTCCTCTGAGGACTCGTCTTCGAAATTTGGAAGTGTTTTTGTCATCAACTTTATTCTAAAAAGTTCTGTGAGCTTTTAGAGTTTGTTATCAGTTAAAATCTGCAACAACTGAAAGCTTGACAGATGTAGCAGCGGCTAACGGCTAATTAGCTCATAGGCTGCCTGTGTGCTGTTGTTGGTCATGCTAGCTTCCAGGATTAGCTTTAGTGGCTACAGTGCACGTGAGAGCGGCAGCTACAGCTACTGAGCATGCTCTCTGAGACTGTAACTGAAGTGTGGCTCACGCAGGCGGAGCCGGCACAGGAATGGCCACCGGCGCCGAGGCCGCTGGCGCCGCCGTCCCCGACCCGGACGCCGGCTTGGACACCGGCACGGGCGAGGACGCCAGAATTTGCTGCAAGCGGCGTTTGGGCTGCAGCGCCTTCAGAGGGTTGAATCTGAGGAGGGAAAGACGAGAGACAGGAGGACACACTGGAAAAAATGCCCCTCTCAAAATGAAAAAAAAATTACTTCAAGGAACTTTTACCTTGAAATAAGTGAAAAATAGAACAAGTGAAAAATGGCGTGGTAAGATTTCTATAAATGAGATATGATATTTAGAATAATGAGATCTTAAAATTAGCGGGGAAAACTTATTTTAAGCTCTATTTTACCAGGATTGTCAAGCTTAGGTGTCTGAAAATAAGCCAGATATGCTAAAAAACAAAAAAAAGCAGTTTTTCACCTAAAAATAGATTTTTGTTTTCATGTAACCTTCTAATTTGAGATGTATTAACCCTCCTGTTGTCCTCATTTATGGGCACCAAAAAATATTGTTTCCTTGTCTGAAAAAAATCCGAAAAATCAGCAAAAAAAAATCCCAAAATTTCTGAAAATTTGCAAAACCGCCAGGAAGAAAATTCCACTAATTCCTTAAACGTTTCCCTTAAAAGTTTTATTAAAAAAAAAAAAAAAAAAAAAATCCCCCAAATTTGGCAAGAAAATTCTAGGAAATATTTTCAAAAATGAGTAAAAATCTTCCAAAAAAATCCTAAAAATATCTAAAGTGATTACATATATATCAGTAAAACTTCTAATATTTTCGTTAAGAACATTCACATAAAAATCAACCAAAATCCAGCGAAATTTGATGGATTTTGGTTGATTTTATTTTTGGGAATGTTCTTAAACATTTTTAACATTTCTTTTTTTCCACCAAAAAATGTTCAAAAACTTCCCAAAAATGTTGAAAATGTGGACATCAGAAGTTTCACTGTGAAAATATTTTCTTTCCCACATTTTCAAACTTTAAAACGGGTTAATTTGCCCCCCAGGACGACACGAGGGTTAAACTTATTTTGAGTTTTCTTGTAAAATTCAACTCAAAACAAGATAATTTCAAGATTGTTTGACTTAACAAGATATTTAAGATGCACTGTCTTAAAACAAGTCCCTCCATCTGCTGAAATGTCTCTTGTTAAGTGAATTTATCTTAAATCAAGTGGGATGAGATATTTTGACTAAAAATAAGACAAACAGACTTGGTAAGAGTTTGGGTTTTTGCAGGACACCAGAGCTACAGATGGATCCTCAGCAGTAAAACCACAACCAGCAAACAGACGCCTTGGCTCCGGTTCAAACTGCATTCATCAGCCTGTGACCCACATAAAGCATCAGCTGGGGCAGAATTCTGATTAAAACACACAGAATTACTTGACGGTTGTAATTATTCAGCTGGTCAGCTGGTGCCAGAGATGCTTTCTGAGGTATTGAAGTGCTGACTGCGTGAACCAGGACCACCTCAGTAAATCAACAGTCAGTTTAAATCAAGTACAGCGACACAGAACATTCTGTACTACTGCAGCAGAACCCTGAAATCTGAGCCTGAACGCCTTAATGGACGAGCAGAAGTAAACCCTGAATCCCAGCAGACACCATGTTATCCTTTAACCTGCGTCCAGTAAACAGGAAGTCCAGCAGCTGCAGGAGGAAACATCAATACATTCAATAAACTGTGTGCTAGTCGACTACAGCTGGTTTATTTTAGGATCATTTTCCCGTCAATAAAACCACAAACCTCCATCAGAACCACTGGAGCTCATATAAGAAACTAAAATACTGATACGACCATGAATGCAAAGAGACGTAGAGGAGGTCTGGAGGGTTTGGAAGCAGAGTGGTCTGACCCACCTTCTGTAGTTCCTGAGAGAAATGGGTTCAAAGTTTAGTGTTTTCAAGAATGGTCTAATATTCACTGTAACGTTATATTTGCGTTGTGGGTTTAGACCACTTTGAAACTAAAATCTAGACCATAAAATATCACAGAAATGATCATTTTTAGTTTATCCTGAACAGATTTAAGAACTTTTTGGGGTTTTTTGAGTCATTTTGAGAAGATTTTTGTCATTTCTGACAACTTTTGTGTAATTCTGGACAAATTTTCTGTAGTCTTGAATCATTTTCAAGTCATTTTAAACAGATTTTGAGTCATTTTGGATAATCTTTAAAGCATCTTGGACAAATTTAGTGTCATTCTGCAAATTTTAGTCATTTGAGAGAAGTTCTGACTGATTTTGGATGATTTTCCAGTCATTTTAGACACATTTTGCATCATTTTGGATCATTTTTGAAGCATGTTGGACAATAAGGGTTTGGAAGCAGAGTGGTCTGACCCACCTTCTGTAATTTTTCAGAAAAATGGGTTCAAAGTTTTGTGTTTTCCAGAATGATCTAAAACATCCATTGTAATGCTATATTTGGGTTGTGGGTTTAGGCCACTTTGATACTAAAATCTAGACCATAAAATATGACAGAAATTATATAAAACTCAGTTCGTATTGTTTGTGGGTTAGACCGCTCTGCTTTTTATGGTGCCACTTTCTAGTCATTTTTAGTTTTAATTATTAGTTTATTTTACCTGACATTTTATTTTTAGTCTTTTCAAATCTGCCTTGAAGGCTTTTTCTTTGCTATAAGCTGTAATTAATGGTTTTTATCAATGGGTAATAAATGATCTATTAATGTTTTATGCATCAGTCATCAACTATACATTAGGACTAAGTCATCTCATTCTGCTCAGTGTCTCAGTTTTAACTCTTAAAACATCCTCATGTGTCATATAAATGCAAACCAGCAAGAAAAATGATTGCAACTCAAACTTAAGGAACAAATGTTCAATTAATAAAGTCATTAATCACAACTCACAAACTCTTCTTAGAAAGTGATACCAAGTTGTGTAATAGCTCTTAGAACAGCTGGTTGAACTGGAGGAAATTTGTGATGTTAGAAAGATTTTAAATAATTATGTTTCAAACACAAACATGCAGAACTCACGTGGTACACAAACTGAACTAAAGAGGTCAAACATTAAGAGAAAAAAGAAAAGCGGCTGATGAAGGAACACTGTAGGAACACATTTACAGCATCAGTGCAGCTGCAGCTGTTTAAAACATCTGGATCTGTAATAATCACACATCTCTCAGAGTTACACTGAAGCTTCTGACACTTTCTTTCAGCAACGTAGGAAACTTCAACCCTGCAAGCAGGGAATGTTCCCAGAACTTTAGCAAATGTTACCTACAAGTTCTAATAATGTCTGAAAGAAAACATTTTAATCTGATGTTTAAAGAACGTTTTCAGGATATTTATCATTTCTAATAATGTTCCTGTGAGGTTAAAAGTGAACTAAGACAGAACGTTTTAACATTCAGAGGATGTTTGGAGGATGTTGTCAGATTATGTTCCATGATAACTAAAGACGAACGTTCTCAAACCAACATTCAGAAAATGTTCTCTAGATGTTATCGAGGCCTCAGAAGATGGAATGGGTTTTGTAGAAAATGTTCCTGTAATTTAAAATATTAACAAAGGTGGAACATTTTACCTGCAATGTTCTGAGGATGTTTTGAGGATGTTGCTGTTGAGAACGTTCCTCTATAAAACGTTCTCACAATGTTACAGTATAACAAAGGAAGGATGTTCTCAATTAAAATGAGTGAAGAATATTTTTAGAAATTTTGTTCAGACTATGTTAGAACTTCTTCAAGACTGTTGTCAAAGAAAAACATTTCTATTTTGAAGATTTTTTTTGTTTACTCCATAAATCCGTCACAGTTTGATGTTGTATCCTGAATGTGCAGCAGAATCCAAACCTTTAACTGCTGCTCTTTATATATAATAAGATCAAATAAAGAAGGAGGAACTTGACTTCACTGAGTAACATTTGTTGTTTTAAACTTGTGGTTCACATTTGACATTATTCATGAGCCTTAAATCCAAGCACTTGGTGGACAAAAGAACAGTAATTTTGGCACCAGAATCTACCGTCCAGTCGCCCTTTTAGTGACGATAAATGTAGACTTCTGTGTGGTTTCTGTAATGTGTCCTGATCTTGGTTAATGCACCAAAACAGCTGATTTGTTCCTGCAGTAATTGTGTTTGTTACAGACTGGAAAAGCTCCAGATGAAGAACTCATGGAGCTGGTTGGACAGTAAAGAGTGTGCAGAGTTTACTGCATCAATCAATCCCAGTCTGCAATCTAAAAACAAAGAAAAAAGCCTTGAATGTGCAGGAAAAGACAAACCTCTGACTGAAAAAAGTTACTGTGACTTCATTCAGTAACATAAACTCACAAGTTTTATAACACAAACTACTGTGCAATATGTTTGTTCTGCAAATGAGGGACACTTATGGCTCAGATTTGGCTGATCTTGGTTAATGCACCAAAACAACTGATTCGTTCCTGCAGTAATTCTGCTTGATACGGACCCAAATCACTTCTGAGGCAGAGCTGCATTTTGCTGTTGCTGTAAGTTGTTTTCTCTTATTTGCATCCTGCACAAGGTCAGACATTTCTATTCCCTGTATCCATGAAGAACATGCAACGGCTACATCCGTCTCCTGGTGATTCCTAAATATCATTACTTCTTTCTTCTAATTGCAAAAGTAGGACTTAGTTGCAGCACAATTTTGAGCATTCAGCACAGATTTCCGTCTTCCACTGCTACCTTACGTGGCACCAGTTATCAAAAAGCAGATCCTGATTGGCTACCTACCGGCGAGAACCCGACGTAGACCTCCGATTGGCTGGAGCAGGAGCAGACATGGAGCCGGACGAGCTCTAGTGCCACCTCAGGTTGTCTTTCTGTCCTCACTTCCCCTCCTCGTCCTTCAGCTCAGCACCGGGAGCCTGAAGCCTGCAGGAGAAAGATGAGAAATCTCACATACACCAACCAGGCTGAGTTTCTGCTGAGACATCCAGAGCTGCTGCTGCTGCTGCTGAGTCAAGCTGACACCGACTGGACATCAGCGGCCAATCAGCTCCCAGCCACGTGGGGGAACCGACCAATCACCCGTCCCATCTCAGCCCAAACACCGGGCGAAGGGAGACGACTTCTGCACCACCGTGTCCTTACGTCTATAAAGACTTTCTGCTCCCATGAGCCTCTTTGGCAGCATACGGCACAGATGTGGCGTCTCATGAACACTGAATGCCAGTCAGAGACCCTGCAAAGCCGACAGTAATGCTATTAAAAGCCGACAAAGACGTGCATGTCGCAGGTTTGTGACTCAGCTGTGGTGTATATGAATCTAAAAATACATCCGGAGATACAATCCTGTCAGCATCTGGTGGGAGCCGGGCAGGCAGAGGGAAAAAGGAAAAGCACAAGCAGGAGGAAGAGGATTATTCTCATCTATTATACATCAAACACAACTTGGGAGGCTCTTGACTTGCAGCTTTGTGAATGTGTGTGAATGTGAGTCCTGCTGTGACACTTGGATGTGTTGCGTTGTCTTTTTGCCAAACCACGACTCATCCAGAGACAAGTGTCCTCTCTCACAATGCAGCCGGCGAACACGGACATGTGGATTAATGGAAACTGAGCCTTTTATTCACTCTCTCTGCTGCTTAAATAACAGGTTATTCATTCAAATCCTGTAGATACCATTAAGCTGCCGACTGTAGAACTCCATCCATCTGAGCTCTGCTTTAAATCCTCCTGCTCTCTGTCTTTACTGCAGCTTTTCTCCTTCAACTGGTTCTAAAGAATCACAAGATATCCAATAACAACTGTTCTGTGAGACAACCATTGAAACATGAGACTTTGTAATGCATTTTGTTTATTTTATGATTTATTAAAGGTCTTCTGGAAATTGAAGAATATCATGTGGGTCAAAATATACATACAGCAATTTGAATTATCAATTTTGGTGATTTTCTTGTTAGCATGACCTCTCAACTTCTCGTGAGTGATTCCGATTGACTACAGCTGCTGACTTTGCAATGAATTAGAAGTCATGAACTGAGAGGATCCATGAAGAAGGAAGTTCTTCCTCCAGAAGCAGAACCTTAAAGCTCCACTCAAGTCTGCTGCTGATCACATGGACAAAGAAAAGGTCTTCTGGAGGAAAGTTCTGTGGTCAGATGGAAGAAAAACTGATCAGAAATATGTTTGGAGGAGAGAAGTTTTTAACCCCAAGAACTCCGAACCTGGACTGATTTCAGACTGTATTCTGACTGGTTCTGAACATTTTTTTGGACTGGTTTAGGTTTGATTATGGTCTTGGTTTTCAACCTTTTTAGGACTGATTTAGGACTGGTTTCAGACTGTCTTTGGCGGGTCTTTTTTAAACCTCAAGAACACCAAACCTACCATCAAGCATGGTGGTGGCAGTATCATGCTCTGTGGAACTGGAGCTTTACACAAAGTAAATGGAATAATGAAGGAGGAGGATGAAAATCTAAAACGATCAGCAGAAGGTTGATCTTGGACACAGTTGGATGTTTCAGCAAGAGTCCAAACACACATCAGACGTGGGAAAGAAATGGTTCCCTTTTTGATTTAGGAGCCCCGCATTTAAAGTGCGATATTTAATATAGCTGCCCCATATCTGAGGTGCCTTATTTGTTTAAAGGGGCCCTTATTTTTGCTATGTTACTTGATTTAAGGGCCCCACATTAGAAGTGCGTTACTTGATTAAGAGGCCCCATATTTGAGGTTAGTTTCTTGACTTAGAGGCCCTTCAGAACACATTTTCTTTGTACCTGCTCTGTGTTTGCGATCGTGCAGAGGTCAACATTGTGCTGAGTCGTGGTTGCTGTGATGCAAGCGACGGTTAACGCTAACTAGCCTAGCTTAGCATAGCAGCCTCTGACTAGTGTCATTCAGTTTGTTTGAGCAAGCTAGCTTTAAATCATATATTTAAATTAATTCACTGAGAGATACTTGAATTAAAATATCTAAATTTACATATTTTTTAGTACATACTGTGTTTTTCCTGCAGTATTTAGGAGGCTTTGTGAAAACAGTGGTTGAATAATGAGCCTTTAAGAGCAGAAAATGAAGGTTTTATAGCTTTATTATCACTGTATAGGACTACATAGTGCAGTACTTTCTGTTGAGCAGCTTAAATAAGCTGCTCAACAGAAAGTACTGCATTACGTCATCCGATACAGTGATTATAGTAGTTGCAGTGCTGATCGTTTGACTGTTTCACTCCACACGGCGTGACGTTGGCTTCTGGAAGGCAGCATGTTGTCCTGCTGCTCTGGCTGCTGTCACAACACATCAAACCAGGCCACAGCACATCATACAGGATTTATTAAGTCAGGCCTGTTACGTAACACCACGCAAGCAGATCCTGCCACAGACAGAAAGCAGGTGCAAGAAAAAAAAAGTGAGGTGAAAGAGGAGGATGATAATCTGGACACTAATCTGTATCTGCAGCAGAGGAGTCACTGCAGTTTTTCCTATAAAAGACGCTGTGTCCTTGCTTTCGAAGCACAGAGTGACCTTGACTAATCTCAAACGTTCTGCAGTGCCGGTGCATGAAAACACCGGCAGCAGAAAACTGCAACAACACCTAATGCACAAAAAGAGCATAGACACAGAGACACAAAGGGGTAATAAATCTAAACTTCCTCGTCGGGACTGCAGCAACTCACGACTCACACCTCATGGGTCGGACGGAAGGAGGAGGTGTGGAGGGAATCTATGACTCACACGAGCTCAAAGCCTCATCAGGACGGTGGAGGTCTACAAACTGTCAGACAGCCCCGAGCTCCTCAACACTGAGTCACCGAAGCATCAGAGCAGCTCCTGCTGAGTGTTGGAGTGTCGCTCATCCAAAGACCCTCCGGTTCCTCAACACTTTCTGGTGTTAATCAGTGAGAAGAACAGAATCTCTTTCAGTACTCGCTCTGTGGTTGTTTGTGATCACGCAGAGGCCCCCACAGTTTAGGTTACTTGATTTATGAGCCCCATAATTCAATTCAATTCACAACATATTTCATCTCATAGCATTTAACTTAGTAAGGTGAAGACTTTACGAATTATAGACGGAGAACAGAAAACCCAATAATCCAAAACTGCCTTTGGGCTCCACATGAGCAATCAGTCCGTAACATGGGAAGGAACCAAAAAAATCAGCTGCGTTACTTGATTTAGGGGCCCTGCATTTTAGATAACTTACTTGTTTTAGGGGCTCCATATTTGGGATGCGTTACTTGATTTAGGGGCCCTGTGTTTGAAAAGGTTTTCTTGATTTAGGGACCCCAAATTGGAGGTGTGTCACTTGATTTATGGCCCCACATTTGAGGTGCATAACTTGATTAAGTGGCCCCATATTTGAAGTGTAATATTTCATATATAGGCCCAATATCTAAAGTGCGTTAATTGATTTACGGGTCCCCATATTTTAGATAACTTACTTAATATAAGGGCTCCCTATTTGGGGTGCTTTGCTTGATTTGGGGCCCCATATTTTAGATATATTGCTTGATTTAGGGTACTAAATACATTGACTCCATATTCGAGGTGAGTTATTTGACTTAGGGGCCCTTTAGAACAGATTTTCTTTCTACCTGCTCTGTGTTTGTGGTCGTGCAGAGGTCAACATAGTGCTGAGTCGTGATTGCTGAGATCAGCAGTCTGTCATCTTGTACTAAGTGACCATCTGCTGTCAGTGTTCATTACTTTCAGTTTGACATAAAAGAAACGTCATATTAATGCTGCTATTCCATTTCAACACACCCAATGAGCAGGTCTGCACAGTAACATCAGAAATGACTGGGACTTTTCTACTGTTAAAACAGACCATTTACATTAATGGGATAACATTATATACTGTAAAAACCCCAGGAGCTTCAGTAAAAAGCAACTGGACTTCTCTTTTAGGTTCTTTAAGGGCTTTTAGGTCCAACAACATTGAAGAACTTCAACTTAATGTAATTGAAACAAACAAACACAACATGGAAAGCAATTTTAATTTAGCTAAACCCGAACTTAAAACAATAAAACCTAAAATAAGTTGGTACAACTAGCACATCCTAAAGTTGAGTAAACTAAAAAACGCTTTTTCTGCCACAAGTCATCTGGGGTTTTCTTCGAATAGGATTACCAAAAAACAGCAAGTCGAACGTCAAAATCATATTTTACGTTCTACGTTTGGGGAACAATTGTACACTTCAAGTTGGCTTTCTGTTACATTAAGTAACAACAATGCACATTTGTTCATTTAATCCGGATGCACCTCATTCAACAGAATGAGGTGCATGCTACCAATTGAAATGGTGAGTTTTCCTCAAGGGAGTTGTAAGTTGACTACATAGATTCCTTCAAATTGCCCAGAAAACCTCCAAGGAAAGTCGCCCAGGAAGCAACTTTAAGGTGCAAAGGAGAAGCAACTTCACTCTGAGCTCCTCACCGTGTCTCCAAAGTCATATCCAGCCACCTTTCAATAGAAATCCATTTCTGACACTTGCATTCATCCACTATCTCACTCTTTCGGTCACCAACCAAAGCTCATGACCATAGCTGAGGAATGGAATAAAGATCAGCCTCTAAATCTTCACCATTATAATCCAGTACAACACCGCTGACATTACCCCAGTCTGTCTATTTTAAATTCCCTTTAAAACAACATGTCAAGATACTAAAACTTCTTTGCTCGTGGCAGAAACTAACCACCAATCCTGAGGGAGAAACCCATCAGTTCAGGCTCAGGTTAAAGTCTAAAGAAGAGAACAAAACTACATCATCTGCACAAAAGCAGACACAACTCGGAGGTTGTCAAACTGGACAACCTCCTCATCCCAAATGCATTTTGAGATCCAGTCCATGAATATTTCAAACGGGATCGAAGACATTGGAGTAACCCTAAAGGAGTCCAACACCCACCGGAAACCTGTTGGACTTTGTGCCAAGAATACAACCCTAACCCTATTCCTAGCACATTTCCTAGAACGTCAAACTACTTTTAACACTTCATACAAATATTGAAACCAATTTCAATCCATAGCACTTCAGTAAATTACAGTCCTGTATTTCTATCCATGTCTAATGTAGATAAAAAAGGTTAATTATCTCTTTGGGCTCATAATTTCTTAGTGACATCCATCATATTTCTGCACACGATTCCCCCAAACTGCACAAGTAGAGGCACTTTCATCTGATTTGAATAAAACATCTGTGAGCTGAATTCAGGGCTGCTTCTCCCTTCGGCAAAGTCTCTAAATCTGAGTAGATGATGACTCATTCTCTCATCTGGATAGACTACAGTCAGCAGCTCTATTAGCATGCTGCCTGGGAAGCACAATGCTACGACCCACCATGTGTGGCTCAGTAAGTGATATAAATACTCACAAAGCTGTGCAGAAAAAAGACCAGGTTAAAGCTTTCTTATGACAGAAATCTGGGCTTTTCTTTCAGGTGAAAAAATGATGAAAAAACAACTGCAATGAAGCTAAAAAACAGTTTGCATGCTAGCTGCAGCCAGGTTCAGTCCCTGTAGTCTGCAGCAGTTAAAGCAGGAAAACAAGATGCCGGGAATTCCTGTTTCACATTAAACACAGAGGTCATTAAGTTACAGATAAGAGCTTCAATCTTCTAGATTTCATTATCAAATGTCCTGGTTTCATATAGTTTAATGAATGTTGTTTAGAAAACCATGGAAAAACCATATAGAACATGTATGTAATCCTCCTCTCTTCCAGCAAATAATAATAATCAGCCAATCTATCATTAGGAAAATGTGTGTTTTACTGTCTGTTTTATTCTTATTATATTTAAGATTCTATTATTTTAGATATGCTCTTTGCACTGTAAAAGAATAATGCCTTTGTTGTGATTTAATTGGTACTGCTGTGTGCTGCTGAATTTATGATTAAAACACACGTTAAGATTCTCTAGATTTACACCACTGTTCAAAAGTTTGGGTTCATCCAGACAGTTTCATGTTTTCCATGAAAGCTCACACTTTTATCCATGTGCTAACATAACTGCACAAGGGTTTTCTAATCATCAATTAGCCTTTCAACACCATTAGCTAACACAATGTAGCATTAGAACACAGGAGTGATGGTTGCTGGAAATGTTCCTCTGTACCTCTATGGAGATATTCCATTAAAAATCAGCTGTTTCCAGCTACAATAGTCATTTACCACATTAACAACCCAACCAGGGACGGGAGTTAAAAATTAGCTCAATGCTACACACTCTATATGTAATGCATCAGTTCTATGTGTTTTATGATAAGTGCATGGTCCCTGATCAAATAAATGAATAAATAAAATAAAATAATATGTAAAATTGTGCAGTCATTAAAAACACAAATTCAGTGTAATTTGTCCTTACTGTGATAGAAACAGCGACGATTAATCCGAATTTGAAAAAGAACGTCCGTTCTTGCTTGCTGAAACAATAACGCTTAATTAAAGCAACTACTACATATTTAGCATAATATTAGTTTGCTGCTGTGTTTGTTTGTTTACATGCTGTACACACAGATGCTGCAGTAAAGGCTGTCAGGGCCGTTTCAGTTACGCTGCTAATTGTGAAAGCCACTTCTAATGGAAAACATAAAGATCAGAGTGGACAGGAGCATAAAGAGCAACGGCTGTTTCCTGCGTTTGCTCCTGCAGATTGAAGGATTGAAAGTGGTTTGCTGGAGATGAGTCAAGCATAAATCCACTCACACATTCATCAGATCCCTCCTGGGTAAACGCAGGTTACAGATAATCTTTGGTGCAGAGCTCAAACAAAACAAGGACTTTTTGTTTTTGTTGCACAGATCGGGTCAATCCTGCAGAGTCACTGTAGTGCTGCAGACGAGCTTCAGCTGAGACGAGGAAACGCCGTGTTACTGCTGGACATTTAGAGGATTAAATGGAAAAGAAGAGGTCGAGGAGGATCTGATACAGCAGAATTTACTGAAGCTTTCATAAAATATCTTAAATAATCAGGCAGGATTTGTCAACATTTTCTTAATCGATGGATTTAGCCCTCATTTAGCTTCGGGTTAAAAAGCACTGCTGCACTTCAGAAGGACTTTCTGCATAATCAGGTCAAACGCTCAAAATACTGAATACACTGTGGGTTTGTCAGAAATGAGAGCGAGTCTCTGCCTCACTGATCACGCTAACCGTCTGTGTGAACTATTTATTCTCAAAGACGAACAAAGACCATTGATAAAAACAGGAAATCAATATTCCCAATCACATTACAGTGAAGGAGACAGAAGACATTCATCTCTTCCTCATCCAGCAGACAGCATCATTTAAAGTGGTGTTTGCGGTTATTCAGTGCACAACGCCAACATTCACTCTCTTCTAGCTCCATTCTGGCCTCCACCAGCTCATGACTAAAGTATATTTCCAGTGCTGACAAATGTTTCACCACATTCACCGGAGAGTTGCTGACTTTGGCTGATATCTGTTGGGTCGTTCCAGAACTGGAGGACATTTTACGTCCCAAAATTTCAAATAATCCATGCACAAAATACTAAAACATGCAGTTGTTGTGTAAATGTTCTTGTCTTGAGACCAAATCTAAAAAAAACTAGGAGAAAAGAATGTTTGAAAATATTTTTAAAATACCAAATCCGCCTGGAGTTCCCCTTAAAATTCCATTTTTCTCTTGTCCCACCCCCCTGATAACCAAATTTAATCTCAAATAAAACAGTTAAAATGTAATTTAAATCTCCCTCTTTTGGGTATTATTTCTTTCATTGATGTCTCTTGTAATTGTGTGAGCCTTTTTTTAAATCAACATAATATTTTAAATAATTATTATTATGCTTGGAACCTATGCATAACCTTTTTAGCTGGTAGAAGAAGAAAACAGTGAATCACATGACAGAACATTGTCAGCCTTGATTGAATGTTTCACTCTACCTCATATTATCAGGATCAGACTAATTCTTTTACTGTTTTCCATCAGTCAGTTTGTCCTCTTGGTCAGCAGTAACAGCAGCTAAATATCTAGCTTCTACTGCTGAGAAAAAGATCACATTAGCATGGATTAGCAACCCTGTTACTGTGATTAGAGTAGGGTTAGCAGACAACACAGAAAACATGGAATAAAAATGCTACCAGCAGAAAATTGTAAAAGAGAAGTTTAATTTTTCAAACATTTTGAAGCCCAAATGTCGTCTAATTCTGGAAGGACCCATATAGTCTGATTATTAGAGCTTTTTCCCCCGTAAAAACTCTTGGCAAATGGTGCAAAATGGTAAGATAGAACCAAAACAATGAGCTCAAAGACACCAAGATGTTGCACAGAGCTGAGTAGCCAACTTTAGTTAATGTGATAAAGAAATATTTCAGCACTAAGAGGCACAATTAAATGCTTTTATACTAAAAATGGATGTTTGACTACTTATTGGAATCTCAGTTAGCAACAAACCTGCAGAAATTTAAAAACATTTTCTTTTGTGTTTTTATACTCGATAATCAACTTCACTGTTTTTTTCAGCCTCAGTTCCTGCTGTTCTGTTTTTACCTCGATTTCAGCCATAAAACTCTAAAAACCTGCTGTAGGTAGCATCAAACAGCAGACAGACTCAGTTAGCAACTAGCATGTGAGCATAGTGCAGCTAAAAAGACCAAAACATGGCTGCTAATAAATGCTAATGTGGCTAACTAACTGCAGGATGCAACGGTTGGCTAATTTTCCACATTAGCATAAAAGGTGACAACATGTTTGCAGCTTGTTTCTGTTGTCCCCAAGAGGCCAAAATGTTTTTCTGTTGCAGATTTAAACCTTTTCTGTGAAGGTCTTTTAAACATATTGTTACAGGTTTGCATGTGAACCAGAAGGTTTGAGGACAACTACATGATCTTATTAGTCCTTTCCCCTCACAGCTACTCAGCTAATAGTAACACCAACTCCAATTAGCGTACGGTGCAAACAACTGGAATTGAAAGTGACACGTTTTGCTGCACCTAGAGGCTAAAATCACTGAAATGGAAATGCTGTTTTCTCCTCTGGAGCATGAGGAGCCACAGAGTTAAATGGTGTGATTTGCACCACAACCGACGGTCCAGCAGAGACCAGTTGCTCTACACCCAGGAGACATGAAAACACAGCAACGTTTAGCAGAAATAAAGAACCGAGATGAGCTGTTGCAGCGTCACACTTCCAGGCTTCAGTAGTTCTGCCTGTGCTTGTAATTATTACCAGGATGAGAGATTTTCCCACCACCGGTGCATCTCAACAAATGCCATGCTGTGAAACTCGCTGCTAAGTCACCATGGCGACGGACGGTCCGCCACTCGTGTGGAACGTGAGCAGAAGGAGAGCCGCTATTGGCTGAGAGGAGCAGGACGGAGGAAGGAGGCTGCTGACAAGATGGCCAAGCAGCAGAGGACGAGTGTCCTGCAAAGAAACCACCTCGGAGGTTGATCATGTTCCTGCTCAGCCTCAGACGCTCCACAGACTTCATGTCAGCTGATCAATTAGTAAAGGTTCACATGCATGGCAGGACTGCTGAACATGAGCCCCAAGAGGTCAGGAGGCCCTCAGGACAGAACGTATGCTTGAAATGGCTGCTCCTTGTTGGAGATTCAACAAAGAAAGTGTCTCAAAACAACCACATGGACACTTAAAATTACTACAGAGAAACCCAGAATTACTACCATGCAAAGAAACACAAAGAGACTCAAAACAACTGCAAAGAAAAAAGCCCCAAATGAAAAAGACTTAGAGGACAATTTAAATAACTAAAACATTCAAAGTGATCCCAAAAAGACGCAAAACAGCTACAAGGAGACATAAAGTAATCAAAAACAGCAACAAAATTACACCTAAGAGATGCAAATCAGATACAGAGACACTCAAAGCAACCACAGAAAGAGTCAAGACGATTATGATACTTAAAAATACTTTCAAACTTCAAGGACCCACAAAACATCTCCAAGTAGACACAAAACAACCAAAAAAAGACACAATTACACCTAAGAGATGAAAAAATAACTCCATAGAGATTCAAAGCAAACATAAGAACACACAAAACAACCAAAAAGAGACAAATTGTAAAATTACAAAGATGCAAACCAGCTACAGAGACGCTGAAAACAACTACAGAAAGATTCAGGACGATCATGATGCTTAAAATGACTACAAAGTTTTGCAAAGCAACTTCAAAGACAATCGAAACATCTGCAAGAAGATGCAAAGCAACCAAAAACAGCAACAAAATTACACCTGAGAGATGCAAAATGAATATTAAGAGAGGCAAAGGCACTACAATGAAACACAAAATATATATAGATGTAAAACAACTGCAATGAAAATAAGCCTCAAAACAAAAAGTCTGGAGGAGAATTTAAAGAACTAAAACTTCCAAAGTGACTCCAAAAAGACCTACAAGAAGACACAAAGCAACCAAAAAGAGACAAAATGCAAAATTACTAAGATGCAATCAACTACAGAGATGCTCAAAATAGCTACAGAAAGATTCAGGACGATTATGATGCTGAAAATTACTTTCAAACTTCAAAGACCCTGCAAAACATCTGCAAGGAGACGCAAAGCAGCCAAAAAAAGACACAGTTACACCTAAAAGATGCAAAATGACTCCACAGATATTCAAAAGAACGGCAAAAAGCAACCAAAGAGAGACAAAATACAAAGTTAGTAAGATGCAAAACAACTACAGAAAAATGCAGGACGATTTTGATACTTAAAATTACCACAAAGATTTTCAAAGCAACTTCAAAGACCCTCGAAACAACTGCAAGAAGACGCATAGCAACCAAAAACAGCGACCAAATTCCACCTAAGAGATGCAAAATGACTCCAAAGAGATTCAAAACAACTAAAAACAGCAACAAAATTACAACAATAAGACTTCAAATGAATATTAAAAGATGCAAAGGTTCTACAGAGAAACACAAAATAAACCAAGATGCAAAACAACTGCAAAGAGACTCAAAATAACTCCAAGAAGACCAAAAACAATCAAAAACAGAAACTAAATGAACGCAAAGAGCGAAATGGAGCCACAGAGCCCTCTGTGTTCTGTTTATTTAGGAGTATCTGCATGTCTGTGGTGCATTTTTGCATTTTGCTGTATTTAAATGAAGGATTCTGATCTAAAGTAGGTGTCTTCTGTCTGTTTTGTTGTCAAACTGTTTTCATTTCAAGGTTATCCAGAGGATCTCCAGGGCAGAACCTCTACCTGAACTCAGTCCTTCTCTGGATCCTTCCCTGCTGACATCACACTCCGGCTTTCTGGGCTTTTATCGTGAAGATGTGGAAGAAAACTGTTGGTAAATTCAGTCAGACTGAGCTGCTGCAAACTGGATTAAGCTCCTCTATTGATTGGAGTAAAAGCCACGGAGAGTTGTGCCTCTGTCGTCCGTCAGGTGGGACTCTGTGCGTTTCTGCAAAAACACAAATGCTGCAAGGTCAAACCGCAGCGCCAGGAAACCTGTCACGACCGAGCCTGGACGGCACCGAGTCCGGGTTCTGGGCCGCAGCGAGCCGCTCCTGGACGCACGGAGAAGCAGGCAGATTTCATCCACCCAGAATTAAACCTCCAGCTGCTTGTGACGCTGAACCGGCGGGTATCTGCCGCCCAGAGGCCCCGGAGGGCACCGACATGGACGCACTGGATGACAAGACACGCAAAGCATCTGCCGGAGCGCAGTGCGCAGCGGCACCAAAACAAACCGAGCGAGCAGCACCACATCCTGCTCACATCCACGCAGCATTTCTGCTCCCTGATGTGCACCAGGACGTCCACGAGCCTCCGCAGCGTGACGGACGACACGGACACCGCCTCCTACCTGCGCCGTCGGTTCATCGCGTCCCTGCGGCTGCTGGCGCTGACGGAGCGGTGGTCCTGCCTCAGCGGCCCGGGGAGGAGTGATGGAGGAGCGGATGGAGGGAGGGGGAAGGCCGGGGGGAGGATGCAGGAGGTCGGGGCTGGGTGGGAGGAGAGGAACCAGAAGGACGGAAGCATCTGCGTCACGTTACGACGCTTTCTTTTTTCTCTTTCTTTATTTAAAGGGAAACGACACTAAATATGTTCTGATCAGGATTAAGATCAGATTTTTGTTTGGATTAGATTTTTTTTATTCGTCACATGAACATTACAGTGAAATGCAGTGATTGTCCACCAGGCTTTATAAATACAACATGTTAAAACAGGTAAAAATATAAAAGACACCAAACCCCCCCCCCCCCCAAAAAAAACCCAATTAATAATAATAAAAAATATACAAATAATACAAAAATACAAATATACTACCGTTCAAAAGTTTGGGGTCACTTAGAAACGTCCTTATTTTTGAAAGAAAAGCAGTTTTTTTCAATGAAGATAACATGAAATGAATGATAAATCCAGTGTAGACATTGTTAATGTGGTAAATGACTATTCTAGCTGGAAACAGCTGATTTTTAATGGAATATCTCCATAGAGGTACAGAGGAACATTTCCAGCAACCATCACTCCTGTGTTCTAATGCTACATTGTGTTAGCTAATGGTGTTGAAAGGCTCATTGATGATTAGAAAACCCTTGTGCAGTTATGTTAGCACATGGATAAAAGTGGGAGTTTTCATGGAAAACATGGAATTGTCTGGATGAACCCAACTTTTTGAACAATTGTGTAGGTAAAACTATAATATAAAAAAATACAAACAGATAAAACTGTAATATTTATGTAAATTACACAGTGCAAATGTAGCTGTGCACAAGTGAGGATGTGCATTCTGTGTGATGTTGCAATATTTATTACAATTATGTGTTTCTGTTCCTTGTTTGTGAGGTGCTGACTGGAGGTCAGAGTTTGAGGGAAAAAGTTCCTCCTGAGTCTGTTTTCTTCTTGATTTACTGTAACTCAGCTGCTGCCACCAGACTGATGGAGCTTTAAGGGTCGTTCCAGAACTGAAGGACATTTGGGCTTCAAAATATTTGAAAGATAAACCTTCTCTTTTACAATTTTTCTGCTCCATATTTATCAATAATAGGTGATAAACTATCAAAGGCTTGATTGGCTCAGCTTCCACATCAATGGTAGCATTTTTATTCCATGTTTTCTGTGTTGTTTGCTAACCCTGCTCTAATCACAGTAACAGGGTTGCTAATCCATGCAAATGTTAGCTTTTTCTCAGGATCAATTTGTTCAGCTCAGAGTATGTTTGGTGCTCGACTACCACAGTGAATGCATAGTCCTGACAGTGAAGCACACTGATGGAAGTGTGGCTATGACTTCTATGGCACCATGAATAGTTCTGACTATAGAGTTGCAAAATAAAAAGACTTGAATTTCAGAAATGAAAGGTGTTCTGTTTACACACAATTAAACTTGTGTTCTGACTTTAGCTGCATTGAGTTCCTGCTGTGGGACCATGTAATCTAAACTGTTAGTTTTTAATTTCACACAAATTCAGCTGTCAACACACACATGCAAATAAAGCTGCAACAATAATACCTTCATAAGAATGTGTTATGTTAAGACTAGATGGGCTCTTTTTCTGCTCAATGCTGCAGCCTACTGGGAATATTAAAGAAGCATTAAAGACTGAAACAAATGCAATAAATAAGCAATGACTGCTGATTGAATGAATGCAGACTATTTGTATAGCATATATATTGGCAATTTAAACTGCTTTACGACTTAATAAAAAGCATATTTAAAGACACAGATTTGTAATGAATTATGTAAAACTAAGTTAAAATTAGATTTATTACAGGGTAGAGTAGAAAAAATAAGCGTCTGAAATGAAAACATCGGACACAAAAATATGTCTGTGTAGTTTCTCATTCATCCAGGTCATGGTTATCCAAAGTTGTTTAAATCAATCCAACTGGACTTTAAGAAAGTTTCTTAAAGTCCAGAATGACTGATTTAAACAACTTTGGACACAAAAATATCCTTTAATTATTACTAAAAATATATTTCCATATCAATAGTGTGAAATTGTAGACATCAAAACTATTCAATAACATTAGAAATTGTGTCTTGAGCAAAAACTGTGCAAACATTTTATTATCTCGCCATGCACCCCAAAACCAACAAACATCTGAGTTAAAATGATTTGTTGATCACCTGACAGATAATCAGGTATAACTAATTATCAGGTTATTGGTGACAAAAATAATGTTGGTTGCAGTATTATACTACTTGTACAGTTATTCTTCTGTAGGTTTTTTGTGTGTTAATAGCTTGAAAAACAGGAAAAATGTTTAAGCAGTTTGATGATAAATGTTTCAAATGAGCTTAAGTAAATGTTAACGTTAATGTAGAGTCAGAATAAGATGCCCAACATCACTGGTGTAAAATGGAACAAATCTCCAACACGTTTGCCTTTAATCACATTAAATAGATCCAAATAAATGTGGAGCTTCTGGTCTCTGGACAGTTTCCTGTTTTGTCCAGATTGGATGATTCGGCCTGTAAATATATAAAATGGCTGCACATGACAAGAAGCCAGGTTCTGCTAGTGTTTGTTTTTTTTTTTAACCAAATTTTTATTTAAACTATATGTTTTTATACATATTTATATGTAGCTCAAAAATGGACAAACAAAAACATACACATGATAAACAAAAACAAATATGCAGTTCAACAGTACAACTAACTCATAGCATCATCTAAAACCCACATAAACAGGAGAATTTCAAATTAAGCTTAAAGGTAAGTTAAAGTGCGGCAAGGGGTTATTAAACGTAAAAATACAGACACAAATATCATTACATTTCCACAATTCCAACAAAAACACCTCCCCCAGCCTGTTAAATATGTTAAATCAAATTAAGTTAAAGTAAGCAATAACAGGAGTCCTTAAATCCATAAAGGAACCTAACTTCAAATGGAGTGTTGCTGTTATTTTTCCTTTAAATACACTTTCTTTAATCTCTCTCTCCATTGGTGGAGGGTGGGAGGTAGTGTGCTGAGCCAAGACAGTCTCTTTTTGGGGGGGTTTTGCCACCAGTAGTAGGATATGTAATTGATATGCTTTTGTTTTTTATCCATCGCTTCCTCTGGAATAGAATCAATTATTTAGAACAATGGCTCAAGTGGCAAATCAACACTTAAAATGGATCTGATTTCTGCCTGAATCCGCTCCCAAAATAGTTTCAGTTCAGCGTTTATTTTTAACTTCACGTTTTCTTTAATTCTTGTATTATTCAGTTGTGTTTCTCACACTGTGACATTTTTAATCTATTTTTTTTGTAAAACTGATTTATCTGCTTCCAGGACAAACTCACAGTTTGACAACAGGACAAAATGGCCGCTGTGAAAAAACGGCAATTTTTTTTTGGAAGACGACAGTTTGAGTTTAACCAATAGGAGAGCAGCTCTTGTGACTTTCAGCCAATCAGATGTAGCTGCTGTTAGCGCCGCGCATTGCGAGTATAAAACGCTCCGCCTCGTAGCGCAACGGCAGCTTCTTCCACAGAACTCTGAGATCTGAGATTAAAACATCCGTTTGTTCGTATTTCAACGTCCGTCTACACAAAGTCCGCAAACATGGTGAGTAAATAGGTTTTAAAATCACATCAGTTACTGCTTGTTTCAGGTTGGCATTAATAATTGGAAGCAGCTGGTATTAACTTGAGTTGCTAAAGGTAACAGTTATTAACTGTGACACTAACGTTAGCTAACTTGCTAAGTTAGCTAACATTCCGTGGAAACGATGGCTAACGGTTAGTCAGCAAAACGGACTTTTTTGGGTAAAATTAGCTACTAGTCTTGTTGTAAATTGAAAAATCAGAAGCTTTAAACCCAGTTTTAGTGGTTGCTAGTTTCCGCTTTTGCCCAGTTAGTGAACGTTTCAAACAGCCACTTCACACTCTAAGAAATCAGTGAATCAATTAATCGAACAGTTTTCATGTTGTAAAATGCGCTGATTGGAGTTTAGAAATCTGCATGTGTGTGAAAACTATGACTGCAACAGTGTCCAGCTTTGGCAGACTAAAATTATGTTCCTCCAGAGAGTTTTATAGTCACAATATGAGATTGGTCCTTTTTGTTTTATACCTCATGATAACTACTTATAAATTAGATTGAAAAGGTGGATTCGCAGGATGAATGTTGAGCATCTTTGACTGTACTGGGTGACTAAGTCATGAAGTTGGATCAGATTTTTTTAAAACAAAAACTATCTTTCCCTCATTACATTAGATCTCAGGTTTTGAGTTGACTTTATCATGTAATTAGTAGTCTAAAGTGTTTAATTAGTAGTTGTTAAAGCATATTAGCATGAGGCTAACTGGTAAGATTTGTAAATTGTCTTGTTTTCCTCCAGCGTGAGTGTATCTCCGTCCACGTTGGTCAGGCTGGAGTCCAGATTGGCAATGCCTGCTGGGAGCTTTACTGCTATGAACATGGGATCCAGCCAGATGGACAGATGCCCAGTGAGAAGGCTGTTGGAGGAGGAGATGATTCCTTCAGCACCTTCTTCAACGAGACTGGAGCTGGAAAGCACGTCCCCAGAGCTGTGTTCGTGGACCTGGAGCCCACTGTCATTGGTAAATAAACTCTCAGTAGATCTAGAAGCTGCTTGTGGCTGTCGGTCAAAGCTCCTGTGATTTCTGATTGAATGTGTCTCCTTAGATGAGGTTCGCACTGGGACCTACCGCCAGCTGTTCCATCCTGAGCAGCTGATCACTGGCAAAGAGGATGCTGCCAACAACTACGCCCGTGGACACTACACCATCGGTAAAGAGATCATTGATCTGATTCTGGACAGGATCCGCAAACTGGTGTGTAAATTCAGGGCAGCTATTTTCTAATATGTCTCACATATCACTCATGAAATGATGTTCCTGTATGTCACGTTTGTCTTCTGTGTCTCCCTCTCTGTCCTCAGGCTGACCAGTGCACTGGTCTTCAGGGCTTCCTGGTGTTTCACAGCTTCGGTGGAGGCACCGGCTCTGGTTTCACCTCCCTGCTGATGGAGCGTCTCTCTGTGGACTACGGCAAGAAGTCCAAGCTGGAGTTCTCCATCTACCCAGCTCCCCAGGTGTCCACTGCTGTGGTGGAGCCCTACAACTCCATCCTGACCACCCACACCACCCTGGAGCACTCTGACTGTGCCTTCATGGTGGATAATGAGGCCATCTACGACATCTGCTGTAGGAACCTGGATATCGTGCGTCCCACCTACACCAACCTGAACAGGCTGATGGGTCAGATTGTGTCCTCCATCACTGCTTCTCTTCGTTTTGATGGAGCCCTGAATGTTGATCTGACAGAGTTCCAGACCAACTTGGTTCCATATCCCCGCATCCACTTCCCTCTGGTCTCCTATGCTCCTGTCATCTCCGCTGAGAAGGCTTACCATGAGCAGCTAACTGTGGCTGAGATCACTAACGCCTGCTTCGAGCCGGCCAATCAGATGGTGAAATGTGACCCTCGCCACGGCAAGTACATGGCTTGTTGTCTTTTGTTCCGCGGTGATGTGGTGCCCAAAGATGTCAACGCTGCCATTTCCACTATTAAAATGAAGCGCACCATCCAGTTTGTGGACTGGTGTCCCACCGGCTTCAAGGTTGGCATCAACTACCAGCCGCCCACCGTGGTTCCTGGTGGAGATCTGGCCAAGGTCCAGAGGGCCGTGTGCATGCTGAGCAACACCACTGCTGTGGCCGAGGCCTGGGCTCGGCTGGACCACAAGTTTGATCTGATGTACGCTAAGCGGGCCTTTGTTCACTGGTATGTAGGTGAGGGTATGGAGGAGGGAGAGTTCTCTGAGGCCAGAGAGGACATGGCAGCTCTGGAGAAGGATTATGAGGAGGTGGGAGTCGACAGTGTTGAGGGTGAGGGAGAGGAGGAAGGAGAGGAGTATTAAAATGAACAGGAAGGCATTTATTAAGAAATGAATCAACTGGAAATGTTCTCAAAAAATCTCAGATATGTTTTAGTTGAGTGTTGAGAAAGTTGAAGTTATAATTTCAGTTTGTGCAAAAGAGGAGTATTGGCAGGGACATGAGCACGAGTTCAGCATGAATAATTTCAAGTTTTTACTTAAATACGTTCCAATAAGAGATTTTTATCCATCATTTTACTGCTTTTAGTGTTGATGAAATCAAACTGACAGTGAAGAAGAGGAACGTTCAAATGGATATGAAGCACTGATTTCAAGTTTTCTCTTAAATGTGTTCAAAACTTAATGTTTGTCTCTAATATGAATTTTAAGAAATGGAAAATGTTTTTGCTCAATGTTAAATAAATGTCCTAACATGAATTTGTTTGTGCTGTTTGTTTATTTGTTGGGCAGAGTAGATTTATTTTGAGAAATAATCCAATCAACATAAATCACGTCGGTCTCATGCAGCAGACGAACAACACTCACCTTTTGTATTTAACTCTACAGTCATTGTATTTGAGATATGATTTCCTTTACAACATTTACAGATGTATTTTTTTTAGAATTTCCAAATTTTCCAAATTCATTCATTCAGGAAACTAAATTCTGAATCTGAACATCGCATAATATGTCGATTATTCTCTGCAAATGTATATTCTGACTATAACTCCATTAAATATAGGACATTAAAACATCACACACTCTCTACTGGGGGTTCTGTTTGTGTTTAGTGACTAATTTGGAGTCATTTTATTGTTTGCAGTTTGAGATAAAAGACATGAACTTGTGTTTCCAACAGTTACAACCACAATGAACTGAAGTAATTAAAGTAGAACCACCATCTCTAGTAGTTTAGAGACCTCTGGTGGTTGTTTTTAGGTAAACCACCAGAAATAAACGTCTCCGTTTGAAATACAATGTGTGTGTTTTGTAAAAATGGTTCCACAGTTTAAAACCCACTTCTCACCAGCAGTAAACTGTAAGTCTTTATTAACATTTCATCATTGCATTGTTTATTTAGTTCAACTCTCTTCTATTTTTCATATTTTCATCCCATTGTCAGCCTTGATTGAATGTTTCACTCTACCTCATATTATCAGGATCAGACTAATTCTTTTTACTGTTTTCCATCAGTCGGTTTGTCCTCTTGGTCAGCAGTAACAGCAGCTAAATATCTAGCTTCTACTGCTGAGAAAAAGCTAACATTAGCATGGATTAGCAACCCTGTTACTGTGATTAGAGTAGGGTTAGCAAACAAAAAAATATAACATTATCAACATATTGACGAATATGGAGCAGAAAATTGTAAAAGAGAAGGTTTATTTTTCAAAAATTTTGAAGCCCAAATGTCCTCCAATTCTGGAAAGACCCTTTTGTTTTATACTGTCTTTGAACGCAACGAGATTCGTGAGCGCTGTGATTTCGGAGCTATTCAGCGGTCCGTGAAGGCACCTCGCGTTCTGATTGGCTTCCGCTCCGGGCCAAACACAGTTCAGCGCCACAGTCCCGTTATCCTCCGACACAGAAGAAGAAGAAGGAGACGGAAAGCGGTCAAACTGTCAGCGCGGGGACAGAAAGTGTCCTCCTCCACCGTCACGGACAACCGAAACACTCCCTGCTGACTGGAAGCTTTTCATTTCACACTTAGGACCATTGAAAAGTCCGTACAGCCGGAACAGAAGGCCTTCGCGGGCGTCCCGCTGCTTCTCCTCCTGAAGTGAGCTAACTCAGCCTGTTAGCTTAGCAGGCTAACAAACAGAGCCGTGCAGGACTTTTACCTTCAGGACCGAAGAGATTCAAAGCTGCACCACAACCCACCCGGGCTTCACTTTACGAACGCAGCTGCACGTTTTGGTCTAAGGCGTGGCTTTTGCACGGAAAACTTTGAAGCAAACAGCACCAGAGACCACCCTAGAAAACAAGGAATCTGAATGAACTTTGCTGCTAGCCTTCCAGCTAGCGCCTAGCCACCTTGATTCATTTAGCTGCGTGCTTCTGCAGCTGAAAGGGGTCCGTGCAACATCTCGATCATCTGCGGACACATCTGGCCGTAAAGTCGATATATCTGCATATATCTGCGCTAACGGAGGCAGCGTGTTGGTGCACAGAGCTCCGCAGCAGCGTCTCTTAACTTGGATAGAGCCAGTTTCGGAGATGATTCCCGACCAAGCCCCGAAGGAAAACGTCTTCCACGGGTCCGATGACCTGAAGAAGGAGGCTCACATCCCCAGCTTTGAGAAATACAAGGAGCTCTACATGAAGTCAATAGAGCATCCAGATGGTAAGTCGCCTTGTTTAGTTTCTCATGCAAATTAAAGGCAACAGTTGGCGTTAAAACATGCATTTAATTTAATAACAACAGTGAAAATACAGTTTCACGGGCGCTTCAGGAAGTGTAGAAGGTTGATTCACTTAATTCACATTTATCTTAAGTAATGTGGTTCTTAGAAAAGAAAACAAGATGCCCATTTTTAGGCTTCTTGAGGTACTTCTTCCAAAGATATTCAGTTTAAATTTGCACGAGTATTCCAAAATCAAAACGGTTGCTGATTTAGTTTGTGCTTCTCCACTAATTGATGATCTGACCCATTTTTTAGTATGAAATTCCACGTTCAAAATGAGACTATAGATGTCAAATCTCTGAATTTTACTTCTCTCAGTTTTGCTCTATTTTCTGCAGAACAATCATGTATTTTATTTATCTGCTAAAACTAAAACAAATCTTAACTTGACCTCAATACGTTGTGATACATTTTATTATAGAAAATGTCCCATTTTATAAATGAATGACATTAATATTAAACAAGTTTTTACCTGCAGAATGGATTCCAAACAGAAAACTAAAATATGACTGTGTTAAATAAACACATTAAACCTCTAATCTTATTCTCACAAACATATCTCGCCTCCTATAAACCGACTGCAACCTGCGGGAGCTGAAATATTTTCATATTCAATTAAGTTTTCTACAAAAATATAAGACACTTGTAGGTTGAAGGTTTTCAGGTGACAGAATCTGATGCCTTTCTTCAAAAAAAATCTAGTGAATTGAAATGAAATGTGTTTGGATTTTGTACATTTTCATGGGATAGAGAAGTAGTTTGGACACATATCCTCCTATAGGAAGAGATAACAAGAAAACCAAGAGAAGAATAGCGAGTTGTAGCCCTCTTTTAATAACTGCGTCATTTTTTTTACAGCAAAAATCCTGATCATTCTGTAGCTGAAGCAAATGTAAGACTTTGCTGCTTTATAGAATATCTTTCAAGTTTTGACTTTGAAAGAAAAAGAAGCAACTTTTCCTAGTTTTCTGACCAAACTTCTATCAGGTTAAATAACATCTTAATCAGAAATAAAAACCTGCAACCACTCAGCTTGATTTGTTAAAGAAATGTCCATGCGTACAGTATTCTGTGTTATAACAATGCAGCTTATTGTTAGCCGGAGAACTGGAGGAGGTTTCCTGGTTTTCAGGTACTGAGGAAAGTACTTCAGACTGAAATAAAGCAGTGAAACGTGTCCGACCTGCCGACAGAAGCAGGTTTCAGGCTCATACTTTGGAAGCTCATTAACATTTATTGCGTCTAGAGTTGAGTTGGACGACGATGTTGGGTTCTTTTGCAATTTTCAGACAGATAAGATAATAATAGATAACAAAACAAAACTGGCTAAATTAAAGTCTCACAAACGTAAAATGACTTATTTTTTGAACAATTTTAGGAGAAGATTAACCACATTGAATTGCAAACTAACAGTGAAAACTCACAACAGTAGCAGGAAAACCAGTTTAGTTGGATCTGAGAGAAGTTGGTTAATAATTTACAGCATCTTAAGCAAAGTTTATGGGCTCTGCTGGGAAGTCGGTCTGTGTGCTTTACAGGTGTGAAAGGACAAATCCTGGCAGAACACACCAGATTAGGGCGAGAAAGTCTGGGTGGAAAGAAATCTTATCTGCTCTTTAACCAAATGGTTAGATGTCCGGGTGGGAAACTGCACGTTATCTGTAGACGACCTAAATCAGCCTCAGTGCACTTCACCTGCTGGCCTCATTAGCCTCAAAGAAATAGAACAGAATTCCTTTATTGTCATGATGCACAAGAAAGTTAAACAACAATCCTGGCACACAAACGGACAACAGTTTTTATTTTAATAGTGCAGCAAAAAATGTGCAAATATAAAAACAAACACTACCAGTTTGAGTCACTTAGAAATGTCTTCATTTTTGAAAGAAAAGCATTTTTTTCAATGAAGATAACATTAAATGAATCATAAATACAGTCTGGACATTGTTAATGTGGTAAATGACTATTGTAGCTGGAAACGGCTGATTTTAACCCTCCTGTTGTCCTCATTTAGGGGCACCAAAAAGTATTGTTTCCTCGTCTGAAAAAAATCCAAAAAGTCAACAAAAAAATTCCCCAAATTTCAGAAAATTTGCAAAACTGTCAGGAAAAAAATTCCAGCAATTCCTTAAAAGATTACCTTAAAAGTTTTATTTAAAAAGAGTTCCCCAATTTTGGCAAAATTCTTGTAAATATTTTTTTAAAAATGAGTAAAAATCTTCAAAAAAAATCCTAAAAATATTTAAAGTGATTACATATATATCAGTAAAACTGTTAATATTTTCTTTAAGAACATTCACAAAAAATATCAACCAAAATCCAGCGAAATTCGCTGGATTCGTTTTTTTCCACATTTTCAAATCTTTAAAACAGGTCAGTTTGACCCGCAGGACAGCATGAAAAAATTCTGCAAAAAATTTCCCCAAATTTGGCAAGAAAATTCTTTTACATATTTTCAAAAAAATTAGTAAAAGTCTTCCAAAAAAAAAATCCTAAAAGTATCTAAAGTGATTACACATATATCAGTAAAACCGCAGATCTTAACTTAATTATTGTTTTCCAGACTCCGATTCAGGTTAATCAGCCTCCTAATTAGCCGCTAGCCGTTAGCGTAGCATTAGCCGCTGTGAGAGAAGCTAACTTCCTGGTTTCTTGTTCAGACATTTCTGAAACCACAGACCACAGACAGAGAGGAGGCTGATCAGACCTGAAATAGAGCATTTAATTCATCAATAATCGATCCATCCCTAGTTTTTGATACTTGATCAATTTGTCATTTTTAGGCAGATTTTTGACTGTTCAAAACATTCACCAGTTTTTCGCAATTAATCAGCTAAAGGTTTAAACTGAGAAAATAATCAGTTAAGTTCTTCGTTGCAGTGAATTTTGATCATCAGTGTAGCGTCATCCTAAAAATATTTGCTGGTTCTGTCTTCTCAGGAGTGAAAGGAAAGTTTTTACTTCAATCTGGTTACTCTTTCTGAACATTTTGGACATTTTTATAGGTTAAAAAAATTGGCAATTAATTATGGGAATAACCAAATGGATGTCAAGAGAGGTTTGTAGTTTGATTGTAGAAACGGGATGTGCTTATTTGGTCTTTCTTTTTTAATCCTGCCTGGATTACTGTCTATGCCAGAGGTGTCAAACTTGTTTTAGTTCAACCCAATTTTATCTCCAGTGACCAGTAAAATCACAGCATAATAACCTGTAAATAAACACAACTCCAAATTTTTCCTTTGTTTTAGTGCAAAAATGTTCACATTTAAGGAATTATCTTTTTACAAAACATTATGAACGACCTGAAATTTTTTAAGAAAAATTTATTCAAGTTCAACAGTATTATGCCTCATTTTATCATTTCCACATTACAACTTCCAGATCACAGAGTGTCTACAAAGGAACACAACATGTAGTCACAGGTACCTATAACTGAACGATCTAGTATTTTACTATATGATCAAAACAACAAAAGTCAGACAAAAAAACAACAAAAACAAGACAAAATATTTAAAAAATGAGACACAAAATGACAAAAAATGAGACAAACAACAGGAAACAAAACAAAAAAGAGACAAAAAATGCTACAAAAAAAGTTAAAACACTGGACAAACAACATAAACGAGACAAAAAATGACAAAAGAAAACATGAAACGACAAAAATGATGCAAAGCAACAAATAAAGCGAAACACAAAATGACAAAAAACACAAGCGAGACAAAAAGGGAACACAAAACAACAAAGACCAGAAGCAAAATGACAGAAACATGACACAAACGGCACGTCAGACAAAAAAAAAAGACAAAAACAAGACAAAATATTACAAAAACGAGACACAAAATGACAAAAGAACAATGAACAATCTAGTATTTTACTTTAAGATCAAAACAACTTGTCATGGTCTAGAAATTATTTTGAATTTATAGTTTTACAAATTTCTAGTCTGCAGTTATTGTCTTCTCTGGAATTTTTACACTTTACAAAGTCGGGCCAGATCAGACCCTCTGGAGGGCCGGTTTTGGCCCGCGGGCTGCATTTTTGACACCCCTGGTCTTTGCGGTGCAATCTGATGCAAAAGGCAAAAGTAAAACGTTCATCTCTAATGAAAAATATGAGTTTCTTGCTGCTGTCACACTGTCAAGTCGTATGGATCCTATTTCACCAGATACAGCTTACATTTTAAAACGTCATTAATCAAGTCAAACTCTTATCTTGTGTGTAATTCCGTGTATTTCACCCACGTTATCTGTGATTTGTTCTCCACCTGTAAACATGAACCTCTCTGACTGCTTCCTCTTCTGTCCTGCAGAGTTCTGGGGTGACATCGCCAAAGACTTCTTCTGGAAGACCAAACACACCGGCCAGTTCCTCGACTACAACTTCGACGTGACCAAAGGAGAAATCTTTGTGAAGTTCATGGAAGGAGCCTCTACCAACATCTGCTACAACCTTCTGGACCGCAACGTCCACGAGAAGAAGCTCGGCGATAAAGTGGCCTTCTTCTGGTGAGTGTGGAGCTTTGTGTGTGTGTGTGTGTGTGTGTGTGTGTGTGTGTGTGTGTGTGTGTGTGTGTGTGTGTGTGTGTGTGTGTGTGTGTGTGTGTGTGTGTGTGTGTGTGTGTGCGCGTGTGCGCGTGTGTGCGTGTGCGCGTGTGCACGTGTGTGTGCGTGTTTTTGTGTGTGTGCGTGTTTTTGTGTGTTCTTTGTGAGGGTTTTGCCTCCATGAACAATACCAGGACTGAATAGCAGCAGATCGTATGAATGGAGCTGCAGTCGTCCTCTCTCCTTTGTCTTTCCACCTCCCCTCCTTCTCGTCTTTCTTCTTTCCTCCAGCTTTTGTCTCGTTTGTCACTTTTTAGTTCACGCCTCCATCCTAAGAGGCCCAAAATCATTTGCTGGTCATTTTCTAAGGCTAAATACACGATAATATGTTTTGAAATGAAGACGAGTGTTTCAGCCCATTTTTAGAAATAATCTCTGTATCAGTTATTTGTTCCACTATCAGTACCAGAGAAATGAAGAAAATCTATTTCCTATTTATTACTCTGCCAAGGAACAGTGGAGTTATGTGACGATCAGCGTTGGTTTGTTTGTCTGTGTTTGTCTGTCCACTACGGTCCAGATCTTAAATGAATTGTTGTTTTCTAGACTCTGTTTCAGGTTAATCTGCCTTCTAATTTAGCCGCTAGCCGTTAGCGTAGCATTAGCCATCATGAGAGGAGCTAACTTCCTGGTTGTTGTTTCTTGTTCAGATATTTCTGAGACCACAGAGTGACGACAGACAGCGCATTTAGTTTATCAATAATCGGCCAAGGAAGGTGACGGAGTTATGTGACAGATATAATACGTTCTGTTTAGTCCACATAGAATACGTTCTGTTTAGTCCACATAGAATACGTTCTGTTTAGTCCAGATGTAATACGTTCTGTTTAGTCCAGATGTAATACGTTCTGTTTAGTCCACATAGAATACGTTCTGTTTAGTCCACATAGAATACGTTCTGTTTAGTCCACATAGAATACGTTCTGTTTAGTCCAGATATAATACGTTCTGTTTAGTCCAGATGTAATACGTTCTGTTTAGTCCAGATGTAATACGTTCTGTTTAGTCCAGATGTAATACGTTCTGTTTAGTCCAGATATAATACGTTCTGTTTAGTCCAGATGTAATACGTTCTGTTTAGTCCAGATATAATACGTTCTGTTTAGTCCAGATGTAATACGTTCTGTTTAGTCCAGATATAATACGTTCTGTTTAGTCCAGATATAATACGTTCTGTTTAGTCCAGATATAATACGTTCTGTTTAGTCCAGATGTAATACGTTCTGTTTAGTCCAGATAGAATACGTTCTGTTTAGTCCAGATATAATACGTTCTGTTTAGTCCAGATATAATACGTTCTGTTTAGTCCAGATATAATACGTTCTGTTTAGTCCACATAGAATATGTTATGTTTAGTCCAGATATAATATGTTCTGTTTAGTCCACATATTATACGTTCTGTTTAATATGGGTACGGGGGGGGGTATGAATATTCGGATCTAAAAATAAATACTCGGATACCACCATCACGCTCGAATATTCTGGTCCAGCCCCAGTTTAGAGTAAGTAAAAAAAGCAAAAATGAAACTAAAATTTTGTAGTTTTTGCTCACTAAAACTATCGATAAATCAAAGGAATAAAACAAAAACACATTTTGGTGAAAAAGCTAAAACAAAATCACTGTCATATTCCAACACTGTTGCTCACCTGCACTGAAAATAAATTCAGGTTACTTGCTCCGTGGTCATTGAAAGAGAATGCACAGCCTCCAGTAAAGCTGGGCTGACCTTGTTTCGGAGGGAATTAACATGCAGATGGGGCCTTTAGAGCTTCTTTCATGATCAAATAGTTTGTCTGGTGTTGAGCAGAGATGTGTAAAATGCCTAAAGGAAAGAATTAGTCGTCCCAGTTTCTCTAAAACAGAGATTTCTGAATGTGTTTTGTGTTGTCCGATTTATTAAAGGTTACAATTTATGCATGTTTAATGAACTGAGTGATTGAACGCCATCCTTCTAATGGATGTTGCATTAGAAGTAAGAGTGACTTTCCTTTCTCCTTTTTACATGAAAAGTGAATGAAATCCAGTCTGACTGCATTTAACTCTGGTTTTACCACAAAGAGCCTATTTACATCTCACCAGATCAACAGGAAAAGAGATGATATGACTCTCAAAGTGCAGTTAATGCTTATTTTCCTCACTACACATGAATCAAACTGAGTGTACGTGCAGCTAATTGTGATCGCACCAGCAGGTTGGCTCAGATATCATGTTGAATGTAATCATCAAGGTCAGACCTTTAACACAGTGTCAGTTATTCTGTGAATGCAGCTTCAATCAGCTGCCAGACGAGTCACAGAGAGCTTTTAGCTATGTGAGTTATCGTTCTACCAGCAGCACACACACATTACACTGGAAACACACACACACACTACACTGGAAACACACACACACACACACATTACACTGGAAACACACACACACTACACTGGAAACACACACACACACACATTACACTGGAGAGCGCACACTATACTGGAAACATATACACTACACTGGAAACACACACACACACTATACTGGAAACACACACACACTACACTGGAAACACGCACACACACATTACACTGGAAACATATACATTACACTGGAAACACACATTACACTGGAAACACACATTACACTGGAGAACACACACATTACACTGGAGAACACACACTATACTGGAAACATATACATTACACTGGAAACACACACACACATTACACCGGAAACACACACACTACACTGGAAACACACACACACACACACACACACACACACACACATTACACTGGAAACACACACATTACACTGGAAACACACACATTACACTGGAGAACACACACATTACACTGGAGAACACACACTATACTGGAAACATATACATTACACTGGAAACACACACACACATTACACCGGAAACACACACACTACACTGGAAACACACACACACACACACACACACACACACACACACACACACACACACACATTACACTGGAAACACACACATTACACTGGAGAACACACACTATACTGGAAACATACATTACACTGGAAACACACACACACACACACACACATTACACTGGAAACACACACATTACACTGGAAAACAGACACAAATTACACTGGAAACACACACACTATACTGGAAACACACACACTACACTGGAAACATAGGCACACATTACAATGGAGAACTCACACTATACTGGACAACACACTACACTGGAAAACACACACATTACACTGTAAAACACACACATTACACTGTAAAACACACTATACTGGAAAACACACACACATTACACTGGAAAAGACGCACATTATACTGGAAACATATACATTACACTGGAAAACACACATTACACTGGAAAACACACACACTATACTGGAAAACACACATTATACTGGAAAACACACACATTACACTGGAAACACACACATTATACTGGAAAACACACACATTACACTGGAAAACACACACATTACGCTGTGAACACACATTATACTGGAAAACACACACACACGTTATGCTGGAAACACACACATTATACTGGAAAACACACACATTACACTGGAAAACACACATTACGCTGGAAACATATACATTACACTGGAAACATATACATTACACTGGAAACACACACGTTACACTGGAGAACACACACATTACACTGGAGAACACACACTATACTGGAAACATATACATTACACTGGAAACACACACACTACACTGGAAACACACACACACACATTACACTGGAAACACACACATTACACTGGAAAACACACACACATTATGCTGGAAACACACATTACACTGGAAAACACACACACACATTACGCTGGGAACACACTTCCAAATGCGATGCACACTATTGAGAAACTGCAGTGAACAGGCGAACACTGGGGCGGCTCTGCTGGCTGGTGATCAAGCCTGAGCTGGAATGAAATCTGCTTTCTCTGCTGCTGAAAGACATATTTCACAATGTTTGTTTTTGCTGAAGTCTTTTCTTGTGCTGCTGTTTTGTGCTGCAGTTATCAGCCTCAACAATCAGCAGAGCAGCCAGAAATGGGCACAGGTTTTAACTAAACATGAATTAATTTCATAATTTCACTGCTCATTAAAAACAAATTTTTTCGTGTCCAACAAGTAACGTAAAACCCAGTTTGACCATTATTTATACAGCTTTACGTCTTCAGCATTCAGTTTGCTTTATAGAATTAATGTGAGGTTTTAAACGAATGTGACCGGTTAAGTTATGCTCAGGTATCAAACTCAGACTGGAGAGAGAAAATCAGGTACAAATACAAGTTTCAGTTCATCATTTACTAGATAAGATAAAACTTTATTAATCCCAAAGGGTTTTTTTGCCACAATGAACAAAATTACATAACATTAGAAAATGCAGTGCCTCATACATAAATAATAAGATATAAAATAAAATGATAAAAAAATAAATAAAAATAATAAAAATTGGCAGTGTTTAGTGTGTGTGTTTTCCAGTGTAGTCTGTGTTTTCGAGTGTAATGTGTGTTGTCCAGTGTTTTGTGTGTTTCCAGTGTTGTGTGTGTTTCCAGTGTAATGTGTGTTTCCAGTGTAGTGTGTGTTGTCCAGTGTAATGTGTGTGTTTTCCAGTGTAATGTGTGTTTTCCAGTGTAATGTGTGTTGTCCAGCGTTACGCGTTGTCCAGCGTTGAGTGTGTTGTCCAGCGTTGCGTGTGTTGTCCAGCGTTGCGTGTGTTGTCCAGTGTTGCGTGTGTTGTCCAGCGTTGCGTGTGTTGTCCAGCGTTGCGTGTGTTGTCCAGCGTTGAGTGTGTTGTCCAGCGTTGCGTGTTGTCCAGCGTTGAGTGTATTGTCCAGCGTTGCGTGTGTTGTCCAGCGTTGCGTGTGTTGTCCAGCGTTGCGTGTGTTGTCCAGCGTTGCGTGTGTTGTCCAGTGTTTTTAAGTTTTTAAAACACCTCTCAGACAGACGTCTCTTGTAGTTCAGTAACGGAAAATAGGAACTTTCCTTTTTGTATTAAGCAGCAAAAATAGTTGCAACCTGATGTATTTGAGTTTATTTTACTGTGTTTTCATTACGTTGTTTCCTGAGAGGATTTTTTGTGCAGCTGTAGATCAGAACATGCACCGAGTTGTGTTAACGGAGTGCTGCACATAATCTGTCGTCTAATTCAGTTTGTCTTTGGTGAGTTTTGCACACAGTGGCTTCTTTTTCTTTGCAGTTCAATCCTCCAGTTTTTCTCTCTTGTTGCAATACAGACTTCGCTGTATACTTTCTCTACATGCAGCCATTGTTGTTTTTTTTCTGAATTGACCCACATTTTGTGTCTCTGACCCTCGGAGGTCTTTCTTAATGCACTTTTTCTGAATGTTGTGTTTTGCCGGTCGTCCGCCTCCAACCTGAAAGCTTCAGATTTCCCTCAGGTGCTCTGGTTCCCTTGTGGTGTCCCAGTTCCATCTATGTTCAGTTTATTTGGTTCACTGAGCTAATGCTGGCTAATAACTTGTACACATATCAAGCATTCATTCCTTTGAGAGCCTCTGTGATCTCTGATGTGTCTGCGAAACTCCTCCTTACGGTTCTTTACATCCAGTTATGGTGAAAAAATCTAACTTTGCAGTAGATCATGGAGAAAACTGGACTGTGTCTGTTGTGAAGTTGTAAACATGAATTAGCTAACAGGCAATTAAGTTGTTTGATGGTCGAATCATGTAAATGTGTAATAAGAAAAGACATTAGTTTAGCTACTTTAACACATGGTAGCTGTTTATCGTGCAGAGAACACACATACTGTAGTGATTCACTAACTTCACTAACACATTCACTAACTTTTTGCCCTTCATTATGGCTCCCAAACATAAGTCAGACTCTTCTGATGGCAGCACTTTGAAGAAAAGGAAAGCCATCTCCATCCAGCTAGTTAAATTCGTGCTTGCAAAATTAATCGCGAGTTGTAGCAAACTTGACTTCTTTACTGTGGTGGCTCTTGATACACATTACAGAGTGAAAACTGCAACAAAAGCAGAATAAAACAACATAAATACATGTAAATAAATCCTTTTAACTAAACCAGTGAGTCCAGAAATGAAGGTAGTTACTTACATTACCTCTGTGGCGTTTACAAAGTAGAGAGCCGTGCGCCCAGAAAAAACATGTACGTGGGTAAAGCTAAACATCAAAATAGTGGACAGGAAGTGACAACTGTCAACAGACAACTTCAAAATAAACACTTTTTCAAAATAAAAGTACATCGATAATACTGCCTTAAGGGCAACACACCATGGAAGTGAATTTAGATTTAATAAAATGTTCGGAACAGGACGAAACACCGACGAACATCAAGTTGTAAAAACAGTGCAGCATATTCTGTTGTCTTCTTCTAAAATGAGTCATACGTGCATGAAAGTCGTTATTCATGACTTTTATGAAGAACTGATCAATATTATGATGCACGTAACGGCTTTGTTTACATTTTCACCAGAATTCCAACTTGCGGCAAAAATCAACTTACGTCAATCTGTAGGACCAGAATTCTGATGTAAGTCGAGGAACCCTGTATATTGAAATTTTCGAAGTTTCACATCATCAGTGGAATTTCAAGGTTGCAGTGTAATTGATGAGTGTTTGTGCACGTATTGCACAATTTACTGTTGCTGCAAAATGTACCAAAGTGCAGTGATTTCTATTCTGGCATTAATATATTGTACTGTATGGCTGAATAATTACTCCAAATTTTTTTCAATCCCTCATATATATATATATATATGTATGTATGTATGTATGTATGTATGTATGTATGTATGTATATATATATATATATATATATATATATATAGATAGATATATAGATATATAGATATAGATATATATATAGATATAGACATAGATATAGATATATAGACATATATAGATATAGATAAAGAGAGATAGATAGATGGATATGTATATATATTTCCTGTATCGAAATTCTCTAACTTAAGTGTTGCTGCTTTTGATCATTTTTTGTCACTGTATGTCATATTTAAGCTTAAATATATTTGTTTTTGTTGAGCGTATGTCATCATACATTTAGTATAGTTTAGTTTTGAACAGATGTGACTTTTTTTTTGAAGATCTCTCTTTGGCATCATGTAAATTGTTTTGTATTTCCGGTCGTAGCTAGAAGATGGGAGAATGGCCCTGTTATAAGGTCATAAAACACATTTATTTCCCCCAAAAAACTGCATTTTTATAAACTGCCTATAGGTGTTACCTAAACTTAAAGAAAGGTAACTCTACGTAAAATAGACCTTTTACTACTTACATTTTTGATTTGTTTCCACATGTTTTCTATGTGCGCTGTGTAAACACTGCCTGCAGTTCAGCCAAAAGTTCCCTGAATTTTAGTCACATGACTGTTGGTTGCAGCTGAGTCACTGATGTCTTCACTGATGCAATGAGGAACACAGAATTTTTCATTTTTTTACAGACTGCGGTAATTGTGTGCGGTTTATTTTTAGTTAATTTTTAAAATTTAAACATGGTGAATAAATGTTGTTTTTTGAGGAAATCTCACAATTTTTGGTTTGCTGATGGAATTGCATGTGACAAATGTGTAGTTCAAGGAAATTCTTTGCACTTTTATATTGGTTATTTGCTTTTTTGTTTGTTTTTTTAAATATAGCCTTTCTTTTCAAACCTACCAAGAGTTTTTGGGAGAGTCGATCAATAATTTGTTAAAAATAACTAATAATTTGACCTGCAGCTAAGAATTCTTTTCTTTACTACTGAATCTGATGTTTTTTGTCTTTTAGTTTGTATAACCGTTTGATCTATAAAGTCTGTTGCTTTTTGATAAAGTTTACTAGCAGTTTTCTTCTTCCTGTTGTTTGACATGTTTCAGTACAAATTGACAGGTTTATTTATATTTAACACAGTTGTAATTACTTGAGTTTCAGCAATTAGTCCATTAATCAATTACTCAGAAACAGCAAAACTATCAAGCAGCTATGTTGAAATCAAATGATTCCAGATTCTTTAATTTCTCATTTTTTTTCTTGTTTTATTTCTCATAAATTAGTTATGTTCTTTTTCTCTGTCAGCTTGTTTATTCAATCCACATGATGAGAAGTTGAACACAGATTAGTCCAACCCTCTGCAGGAACTCTGCTTGTTGTGAGGTTTAATGTCTTGGAAATTTTAAGAAATTGCAACCCGACTATGTTTTATATAATGCAGTCTAGAATGTAGAAGTGGGACACAGCGGCTGACTCTTCTTTTTTCTGCTGTGGATGCTGAGTGGAGCTCGGCGATGTTCACTTAAGACGGCGGCTGTGTTTAATAATCTGAGGAGGCAGATCTGTCACAACTGGTTCTCTGTCCGGTATTGAGCCAGCGTTATTGCTCTAAAGGTCTTAACTCGTGCGTGTTGCAGTGACCTTGGATGATACTTTTGCAAGACCAGTTTCCTGAAACACCCTGGACGATGTTCTGTTGTGAAAAAGGGGAAAGTTTACACCAGTCGACTTTGACAAATCAGCTGAAGTTCTGGCATTTAGAAGGAGGCTGCAGGAAGAGTTCTGTTGGTGGATTTAGTTTATACTTGGGGATAAATTCAATGATTCGCCCTTCGATTACGTGGAAAAAGTAGAAAAGCTCAATTTCCTCAGAATTACAGTCAAATTTTGCAGTGCTTAACAATAAGGTTAAACATTGACTGAAAAAATGTGTGTATTTAAAAGCAATTTGAAACCATTTAAACAGACTTTCTATCACTGAACCACTTTAAATGACAATAGAATGTGTGTCACTTTGCACTGTGCATATGAACACATTATCCTACAAAACTCACTAAATAAAAGTTAGCATTAGATATAAATACCTTGCAGGTTAATGCTCCAATCAAGTGATGGTTTATTCTGAAATAACCATCAAACTATTTTGTTTTAATAAACAATAATGACTGACAAATAGCCCAAATATGATCTTTTCTGTTTTACTCCTTGCAGATTTGCAAAATCCAGATATTAGTGTGGCAAGAGGACAGTCGTAGCATCTTAGATCTAACAGCTGACCAGCGTTGTACATTATTAAATTAATAATAGCTAGAAAAGCACTCAGAGAGCACAGTACTCATCCAAAGCTGCTCATTCCCCCATATGATATTGTCAGAAATGCAGCATTTGTTTATTAGTTATTGATGATCAGAAATCACAGCAACATAGAATGTGTCCATTTAATATAGATGTACCCACAAACAAAATGACCTTGCTCTAAGCACAGGCATGTGTTCTGCATGTGTATGTTATGTACGGATACCGAATCGCGTGACCTAAATATGTAGCGGACGACGGTAATTGATGGGACTCAGAAACACCCCCACAATTTAATCAGTTGTTCTTTGTATCATTTCTGATGGATAAGTCCTGATAAGTCCTCAGTGGTGGATTTGTGGTAGGATCACAATCGTGATCATCAGCAGGCAGCTGATGTAGTGTTCACTTGTTGTCATGGTTACAGTGACACCGTGCCGCTATCTTGCAATGATACAGAAATCTTTAACAAATCCATGGATCCAGACTATAAGCTGCATCACTGCCAAAATCTAATCACTTGGTCCTTGTGTCATTTCTGACCTTCCCTGAAGGTTTCATCCAAATCTGTTTTTGAGTAATGTTGCTGACAGACGGACAGACAAACCAACACTGATCGTCACATAACTCCGCTGCATTCCTTGACAGAGTAATTAGGCTGAAGCTATATGCGAGGATAGCAGGAACAGGGGGTCTCGACTTACGTCGGAGCTCACTTATGTACATGAGTACTTATGTCACTCACCTATGCTAACACAGTGGTACAGTCATAATCTAGGACATAAAAACACTGTATAGTAAAAATACAAAGTAAATAAAGAGAACGAAAAGAACGTTGCATACGCTATACGTTGGAATGATGGAAGAAGACTTTCTTAATAAATTTATGGGAAATGGTGACGTAACCATGAAACGCCGTAGGTCGAGGACGTCGTAAACCGAGGGTCTGGTGTGGTTGTGTCTTTTAGTGACATGCTCTTTTTTTAATTAGTACAAACCAGCTGATGCTCACAAAGCCCAGAACTTCTGGGTCATTCTAAGTCATGGGACAGTTACATAACTATAAATAATTTTCTAATTTTAGAGTGTTTCCATACTTGTCTCCTGCAGTTCAGCTGAAAAGTCCCTGAATTTTTGACACATGACAGTTTGTTGCTGCTGAGTCACTGATGGCTTCGCTGATTTACTGAGGAACGCAGAATTTTTAGTTTTTTGCAGAATCTGTTTATTTTATGCAGTTTATTTTTGGTGAATTTTTAAATTAAACACAGTAAATAAATGTTGTTTTAATGAAATAACATGCCTTTCGGTTTTCTGATAATGATGTCATGAATGAGTAGTTCAAGGACAGTCGGAAAATTGAAACTCTGACAATTCTTTGTGCTTTTAGATTTTCTGGGTCAGATAAATGCTGCACTTTTGCTTTATTTATATATTTATATATTTTAAAGATAACATTGTTTAAAACTCTACCAGGAGTTGTTGGGTTCAGAGGTAATAAATTGTAGAAATATCTGATAATTTGACCTGCAGCTAATAATTATTTTCATGCTGTTTTCTGAGTTTAGATGTGTTTAATTAATTGTTCGATCTATAAAGTCTCTGGTTTTTATTGTTTGCATTTAATTTATAAATAAAACACAATGAATAAATGTTTTTTTGTTGGAATAACCCAATTGCACCTCCTTAGTTAGTGTGAATGTGTGTGGAAAACATCATGCCACAAGGAGTTGTTCTTCCAAAAATTAAGAAACAGTGCTGAAAATAAGAAGTGGTTTGTTTATGCATTTTTCTGTGTGTTTATTGTTTTTTTCAGGGAAGGCAACGAGCCCGGCGATGAGTTGACGGTGACCTATAGAGAGCTGCTGCAGAGGGTTTGTCAGTTCGCCAATGTCCTGAAATCTCAAGGTGAGTTCCAGCTGTCAGCACCGTAAATAAAACCGGCTACAATACAGACACATATATATATATACACACACACACACACACACACACACACACACACACACACTGGCCACTTTATTAGGTATGCCTGATGATATCTAATGCAATGTCTCTGCCATAAACTCCACTTTTATGAGGCTTTTACATGTTCACATTATGTTGTCGCCCTCACAAATAGGATAGTTCTTCTTTGTGGGTGTAAATTGTACTGCATTATATTTATAGGTGTTCTTATTGACCCTATAAAGTCCAGCGCAGTGCCGGCGCTACAGTTGCATATTCGTGTTTGATTGGAGGTAGATTTGAAGCCAGATAAGATAGATCCATCATTCTTTTTGCATATAAAATCTGGGGAGTTCCACTAATATTTTACACATTAACCAGGTCTCAGAGAGCTTTTTCGTTGCCGTGATGGGTTTGTAAAAATACACAATAAAGCGTACATGACAAAAATCTTTACAAACGAGACCACGGGATATTGTGCAACTTTTTACATTTACAAAGTTGAGGGATACAGCATTGTAATTTCTGTATTTTGAAATATGTGAAAAAAAGCAAAAACAATTTTCATTTTTTAGGTTTGTTGCACTTTTAAGCGATTTATTGTAGTAGTTAAGATATAAGTCAACATATATTAATAAAACTTGGGATATCAGGGTTATATTTACCTAAAGCAAATAAAAATACTCCAAAAAATTGCACTACAAAATGTAAGAATATGTCCTGGTGGACTGGCACAATAGTAAGTCATAAAGTAGGGGTGTCAAACATGCGGCCTGCGTACCAAAACCGGCCCTCCAGAGGGTCCAATCAGGCCCTCAAAGAGTAAAAATTACTGAGAAGACATTAACTATAAATTGTAAATTTTTAAAACTAAAAATTTGAAATAATTTCTAGACCTTGACAAGTTGTTTTGATTCTAAAGTAAAATACTACATTGTGTTCGTTGTTCTTTTGTCATTTTTTGTCTCATTTTTGTAATATATTGTCTTGTTTTTGTCTGAATTTCGTCTCATGTTTTTGTCGTTTTGTTTCTTGCATCTGGTCATCATCATTTGTTTTGCCACTAGCAGCTGTCTGTTGTGTAAATTTACCTCTAATAGAGTTTACTGTGATATGTGTATGTCAACTTACCCATATTATTCAAACTGTGTGGAGTTCAGGATCGGGTTCAGTCACAACTTGGCAGGTGTAGACGCTAAAATAACACATTCAGCAGCACATTTACTCTTAATAGTCCACATATGTTGCATTTTTGAAGAAGGAAATACATTAGACAGCAAATATGTTACATTTATTACTTGTTACTGGCTTATTGCACGATCCGAGTCTTCACAATTTTTAAATTTCAGCATTTGCTGCTGCTCAGAGGTTGTTGCTACCTGAAATAAAGTGCATTTTGAAAAGGGTAAAGCCCATGTGCAGGTCTAAACAAATACCTTCAGTTAAATGTGTTTAAAGCTTTCGAAACGGTATCATCTTCATAAAGTAAGGTAACAAAAACATCTTTGCAGCAGTCAAATGTCTTTTGTAATGTCAAGAGACGTTGATGAAATAAACAACATCTTATATTTGTGTTTCTCATCCTTAGTTTTACTTTTTTTATTGCATGATGTGGAGTAAGTTATTGCTAACAGAATTTGTGATATATCTTTGCTGTTTTGTTGGATTGATGCTGTTAGTCTTTGTACAGACATTTTTAGACTTTTAGAGTTTTATTACTAGTTGACATGTATACAAGACCTGAGCCCCCACAGGACAAGAACAAAAGGTATAAAATCACCTCGGATAGGTGACTTTGTGTCTCCCAGAGCCCGTCTTTCTATGTTTTTTTCCAAACATGTTGATGGTAATTTGTTCATTAAAGTGAATCATTTGTGTGAAGTCTTCCTTTTTTTCTCCCTGGAACTGCTTAAGAGAGGTTACAAGACCTTTCCTGCAAACCATGTAAGATACAGAAAAGAATAATCCCAGCAGTCTGTGAATATTAGTAGTAAAATATGTAGTTTCTGTCCAACCTCACCAACAGTGATGCTTCTGGTTTTAACAAGTCACATTCAAGGACAAACATCTGGGTCTTTGTATGCTGTGTTGGCTTAGTTTTTTAATATTTGGTGGAGTAAAGTCTGTTTCTGTCTGATATTTCTTTTCTCTTCTGTAGGAGTGAAAAAAGGTGACCGTGTCTCCATTTACATGCCCATGGTGGTCGAACTGGTGGTCGCCATGTTGGCTTGCGTCCGCATCGGAGCTGTTCACTCCATAGTGGTGAGTTAGAAGTCATTGTCTGTGGTTTTGAAAGTTTTCAGAACTTTTTCATGTGTCAGACTCCTTGAATGGATTCAGTTTATCTTCTTTTTTCCTCAGTCATTGTATACCACAATGACAAAGCATACATCATTTTTTTGGAGTGTTTGGTACCTTCTATTGAAGTCTAAAAATGTAAATATCCCTTTTACACAAGCATTGTGGCCCTTCGCTTGGGCTTCACTTCTGGCAGCAATGATGCCTTAAAGTCTTCTTGGGAATGATCCGACATGTTGGGCTCACCTTTATCTTGAAAGCTTCTACTGTTCTCCTTGGATAGGAAGTGTATTTTCAGGTGTTTCCAGAGATGATCTTTTGGGTTCAGGTCCAGACTCTAACTGGACGACTCCAGGACTTTTGCAGATTTTTCTCTTAAGTCACTCCTATGTTTTCTTGGCTGTATACTTGAGGTATTTGTATTTTTAAATGTAAACTTCTGCCCCTAGCTTAAGATGCTGAGCCCTAAAGTAAAAGTTCTCGTCCATGATTGCCTTTTCATGTCTTTAGATTGATTTTTACCCTTCATCCTGACTAGTCCTGACACCCTCCCTGGATGATGCTGCCACCACTGTGCTCAACTGTACAGATGGTATTATTGAGGTGGTTCTCAGTGCCTTGTTTCATCCACACTTGTTGCTGGAAATTGTGCCCAAATAGTTCAATCTTGGTATCATTAGATGAGAAGATTTAGCTCCTGATGGTCTCCCAGTAAGCTTTACTGGTTGGTGCTTTTAGTGTGAAAAGGCTCCATCTGGCCACTTTACCATAAAATTTTAATGGGTAAATTGCTACATCGACGTTTGTCATTTTGTAAGGGTCTCTCACCTCCACAAATGAACTCTGGATCTCATTCATAGTGACCAGTAGGTTCTTGGTTACCTGTGTGACCAAGACTTCATCCCTGATTGTCTAGATGTAGAAGTCTGTTGGTGATTCCAAACTTCCTCCATTTGGGTACAGTGGAAGCTGGTGTGTTTTTGGCGACTTCCAAGTTTTCTTGTATCTTTCTGCAGATCTGTGCCTGGACATGATGCTGTCTCAATGGTCTACCGGCAATTCTCTTAAACTCAAGGCTTTGTTTTCACTCCAAAACACACCATCAAGTCTTAGACCTTGCATAGATGGTGTCGTTATTATGTCCAATGAATACAGTTAGACGCAAAGATGTAGAAGCGTCTCAAGGACCATTGGTAGGAGTAGGATGTACCACAACTCAATTGCGAGTGTCATAACAAAGGGTCTGAGTACTTCTGTAAATATGAAATTTGAGTTTTTTTTATTTGTAATTATTTTACGAAACACTCGAAAAAACAGTTTTTGCTTTGTCATTGTGGAGTATGAAATGATTCGAGTCATTTCAAGATGAGCTGAATCTGTTTTAAGAGTAGAGAATGTGGGAAAACTTGAAAGAGTCAGAAAACACTGTGCAAATGTACAGAATGTGGTTTTGTTTTGTGTTTAGTTTGAGGTTAAAAGTTAAATAATAATACTGAGTTCACTGCTGTTCCAGTTTGCAGGTTTTTCTGCCGAGTCCTTGTGTGAGAGGATCATGGACTCTCAGTGTTCGCTGCTCATCACTGCAGGTCAGTTTCAGATTTACAAAGAATATAATTTACTCATTTGCAGATTCGTATCAGAATATTTGGGAGAAATTGTGGCATCCAGTGAATGCCTTTTTTAATAAACACGTGTCGGCAGTCAATGGACACACGCTGGTTTCTAAGCCGGTCGAGCTGAATGGTCGAAACAAGGAGCTGCTGGCTCAGACGAGGTGCTGAATCAAAGTCTCATTAGCCGGATTAGCGTCTGGGGATATAAATGTGTTAATCCGCTGGGTTAATAGCCTCTGGATGGAGCCCACACACACACACATTTTTCTCATTCATTACCAGTCCTGCTAAGAGGATGATAGAGTCTTTGTTGGGGTTTGTTGTTTCAGTCTTCTATCTGACTGGCAGTGAACTTGGACTGTATAATGTTGAACAAATGGAAACTTAGCCAGTTGTTATTGAGTTTAACAGTATATAAAGTTTTGTAATCTGTCTCAAATACTGGAGAAGCTGCAGTGGTTCGGTGCCTTTCTGTGAACTGCATTAAACAGACTGATTAGCAATAAATAATGAATCTTTTGTGGAGTAATTTAAAATAAGAATAAAAAATCTTAACTAATGATGTATTCAATGAAGGAAGCAGAAACTATCTAGTGAAAGTAGTGGAGCATTTAGTTGCTAATGAGCCAAGTATTTGCCTAAGGAGGTGGTGGAGACCAAAAACAGAATGAAAACTCGTCTTGCATTCTTCTGATGGCTCCAAATTCATTATAACTGCTGGATACGTTCACTATTTTTCAAAAGTTTGGGGTCACTTAGAAATGTCCTTATTTTTGAAAGAAAAACTTTTTTTTTCAATGAAGATCACATTAAATGAATGATAAATCCAGTGTATTAATGTGATAAATGACTATTGTAGCTGGAAACGACTGATTTTTAATGGAATATCTCCATAGAGGTACAGAGGAACATTTCCAGCAACCATCACTCCTGTGTTCTAATGCTACATTGTGTTAGCTAATGGTGTTGAAAGGTTAATTGATGATTAGAAAACCCTTGTGCAGTTATGTTAGCACATGAATAAAAGTGTGAGTTTTCATGGAAGCACATAAAATTGTCTGGGTGACCCCAAACTTTTCAACGGTAGTGTAAATAAAAACCTATTTCTCAGATCAAAAGTGGTGTTTTAATGCTTTTTCACTGCACCCCAGTGGCCAAAAATAGTTCCTGCATGTTCAAAGATCCCACCCAGCAAGTCCTAAGACTCATGAAAATACTCTGCTTTGTAATACGTTGCATCCGTCGTAGTTTTTAGACAAACAAAATCAAATCGCAGAATAAAAATGTGTGAAAAGCGCATATATTGTTTTCCATTTGAAGAGGTTTTGAATATACAGTTACTTCATTTTTAACATGCTTTGCACAAAGTCTGCACAGTAAAGTATGAGGAGCAGTAATTCCAGCCTTGTTCTCTCAGCCCCTTTATTTCAGTCAAACCAAAACTTACTTTTTGCTCATTTTTTTTGAGATTTCTCTGCCTTCTGTCGGATTTATAAAGCTGAACAGAGCGGCGACTTCTGTTTTTGGGAATTTCTTTACTTGGCAGCTCTGCACCCCTCAGCTACATTACTTTTTATTCATTAATTAATAGATTTTAGGGACCATATATTGTTGTTGCACTTTCATATTTAAACTCAGTGTTGCTTTTTCTTCTATTCTGTGCTATATTACTGCTAATGTACGAATCAGTGCGTCTCCCGGGAGTGAAATGTTAATAAAATTGCAACAAAACCTGAAATTAAATCACTTTCACTTCAGTATTGTGCCAAGCTGCATGGCGTCGCTGTCATGGAGACGTGAGTTGATGCAGGACGAGGATTCAGTGATGTTGGCTTCACTCTTTTTCTGTAGTTTGTGGTGTTTTTCCAGCTGGTTGAACAAGTTAGTTTGCACATGATTTGTTCTTGCTGAGCATCACTTGGCCTAAATCCAGAATACTTCCAAACAGAGACTGACTCTTCACTTTCTGCTCCACAAAATTGATTTTAATTTCCTGGTGTGCTCTCTGTTGAGTTTTCTACTCAACATCTAGATCGCTCTCTGGTGGCTCACTGTTAGTTTAGCAAGTTTAATTTTGTTATTTGAGGATGCTGAATCAATTTGTAACATTTTCTCAGTTGCTGTCTAAACCTATATTTTGGCTCCCAGTAATTTCAGAGGTTATTTACATGATCTCACTGCAGTATAACCATGGACAGTGAAGCATCTTCTCTAACAGACTGACTCAGCTCTGCTGTCACAAAGACTGATGGAGGGAATTTTCTGTCTTTTCTGCCCAAAGCTATTCTTCAGAGCTCTGCCCCTCTGTCTGACTGAGATCTCATTTTTTCTGTTGTGTGCGCTCAATAAAACACACCATACACGTTGAATTATTAGGGTCCGAGCACCATGAGTACGAAAAATTCTAACATTTACTATGGCAAGTACCTAGACTTAAAAAAATTGGTAGGCATATGTAATTTGTCAAAATGCACAAAAATGTAATTGACACCCATGCCCAAAACACAACAGGAAGTCGGTCATGTTTAATTGTGTATGAAATACACTCCCAGTCGCAGCGCCACCTGGTGAACATGCTTGGATTCACTGACCAGCAAGGATGCGAGGACTCTACTAATGCTGCTTGCAGCTTTAACTTGATACTTTTATTTTGTTATTTTCCGTGTGTATTTTCTTGTATTGAGCTATTTTATACTATATGTATTTCATTATTGTCTATTCGGCTGCTGTAATGCAAGAATTTCCCACTTTGGGATAAAGAAAATCTGTTCATCTATAAATTAATCTTCCCTCTCCTGGTTTTTCTGTCTCCCACCACCTCTGCATCGCTCATGTGTGTCGCTCTGTTTCATTTGTTCAGACGGTTTCTATCGAGGAGATAAGCTGATCAACCTGAAGCTCTTAGCTGACGAGGCGCTGCAGAAATGCAAAGACAAGTAAGCTGTACAGTGTACAAACACACACACACACACACACACACACACACACTGCAGCGTCATGTACAACACACATTTGGACCTCAGTATTAGTAAGATCCTCATTATCATCATACAGCCTCTAACATCAGCTACAGTGACGTGAAAAAAGTATTTGCTCCCTTCTCAAATTCTTATTTTTTTTGCGTATTTTCCACACTTTAATGTTTAACATCATCAAATATGACGATCAAACAAATGTTAATGTTAGACAAAGATAACCTAAGTAAACTCAAAATGCAGTTTTTAAAAGGGGATTTATTGAGGAAAAAAACTTTTCAAAGCTACCTGGCCCTGTGTGAAAAAGTAGCGTCATGCTCGGAAATTCCAGGAGTACACAGGTTTTTATTTTACATAAGGCTATGCATGCCTTGCACGTCCCTTCCTTATAAAACCAGGTTTTCTTTCAGTGTTAACAGTCCAGCAGCAGTGTGCAAGCCACAACATTTGGTTAATATAAATTATACTCAGTCTATCAGTTTCATAATAAATAATAATTCCTTGTCTGTGCAGAGGTTTTCCGGTCGAAAGGTGTATAATGCTGAAACACTTGTCCAAAGAAGCAGAAGATATTCTGGGTTCTCAGTCTCCTCCTGCCAAAAGATCGTGTCCTGATCTGCAGGTGAGTTTGATCCACACCTGGACAGAGAGTTGACTTCTGTATCATTATGTCATGTCACTTTAGGTTCATTTAAGGTTGAATTATTTCCATTGTCATTGTACGTACTTTTGGGTGTGTAATAAGTGAAGGTTTTTTAGTAACTGTAGAGGGTGATGTTGTAATTTCCCATTCTGACCTGATGGTGGCAGCGCTGTCTGTCTGTTACAGAGTTTAAAGGCAGACACAGTGATACAGAAATTTGTCCGCTCTAAACAGGCTGATAACCACAAGTGATATGATTACTGTGACTAGTTATTACTGTGTGCAAAACAAGACAAGTATCAGTCTGCACTCAGAAAATTAAAAAGTCTAATCTCTCTTTTGAAAAATTTTATAAAACACGTTTATAGTAAATCCTGTGTGTTTTATCATTAATACTGTCCTATAAAAACATAACAAACAAGATTTCAGTCTATAGTATTTTATTGTTACTCATAACGACCGGAACATTAACAACAGCCACAGCGATAACCACAACTCCACAACAACAACCACATCAACAACCACACAACAACAGTCACATCAACAACAACAACCACAACTCCACAACAACAACCACAACAACAACCACAACAACAACCACACAACAACAGTCACATCAACAACAACAACCACAACTCCACAACAACAACCACAACAACAACCACATCAACAACCACACAACAACAGTCACATCAACATCAACAACCACAACAACAACAGCCACATCAACAACCACAACAACAACAGCCACATCAACAACCACACAACAGTCACATCAACAACAACAACCACCACAACAGCCACATCAACAACCACAACAACAGCCACATCAACAACAACAACCACAACTACACAACAGGAACCACAATCACCCCAACCACCACAACTACAACATTATTTTATTATTGCTCATAATTTTATTATTACTACTAACATCCACAGCAATAACAACTACCACCACCACAACAAAAACCATCACAACCGCCATGACTACCACAACTACCACCACCACAACCACATCATTATTTTATTATTACTCATAATTTTATTATTACTACTAACGACCATAGCAATAACAACCACCACAACCACAACCACACAACAGCAACCACCACCACAACAAAAACCACAACAACCACATGACCACGATATCTGCACAACAACCACAACAATAAAACGACGACTATGACTACTGCTGCTATTGCTGCTACTATTATTGTTGTTGTTTTTGTTGTTATAGCAGCGTTTAAAAACAAGACTTCATAAAGTGCTTTAACAAAGTGAAAACCTGATATGCAGAAAGAAATGTTAGCATGAAATGAAGTTAAAGTTATGATTAAAACCTGCCTCATACAGGAGACCTGATCTATATAATCATGTATAATAAGTTTTCAGTTTATTTTTCAGTGCATATAAACATTGAAGTGTTGTATTTTTGTTTGAAATGGTCCCATTTTTGTACATAACTGATCCTGCAAAGCCTTTAAAACTTCACCATCACCGTCCATAATTTCATTTGACATTTGGGACCCTTTTTTTAAATTTTGTTTTTTAAATATCCGCTCCCCGTCATTAACTTCTCCTTCCTCCTTTCCCGCCCGTCCAGCAGGAAAAACAAACTGCGAGAGTAAAGAAAACGCGTCCTGTTCCGAAGGTATTTCCATCCTCACCTCCATCCCTCTAAACCTCCACAACATCTTTGGTTGTTTTTGTTTTGTTTTTAACAAACGAAGAATTTCACCCGTGAGCAGAATTTACATTTTTACTGCTGTAGGGTAAAAAGAATAAATGTGGTCAGTTAATTTTTAGGAGCATTTATTTGTTCTTTGCTGCTTGAAATATATGATTGAATCTATTTTTTGTTAATAATTAAACCGCGGATAATTTATTGTTTTTACCCAGAAACAGCAGCTTGTTATTCCTGTGAGTTTTAGCAGTTCAGACTAAATTTCTGTAAATGGAAAATGACTTTCTCCACTTATTAAACGAACTAAGCTTTAGTTTTTTGATAAATGTGTTATCTCCATGATATCTAATGAATTTAAAATTGACTGATGTAATATTAAATATCTGAATTTGGATGTTGTAGATGTTATATATTAGAAAGACATTTTATTTGTTTTAAATATTGTGCCACAGAATTAAAAATGAGCCCCAAATTTCAATATAAATTGGCTAAAATTGAACCGTAAAAGATGGGAAGGTGTTTGTTTTCTGAACTGTTCAAATTCACTCTAATAAAAATGTAAATTCTCTGTAAATGTGTGACTTTGATTAACACTCTTTTCTCCTTGTCGTGAACACACTCTTTGTGTTGTGGTAGGTTAGCTTCGACTGCACTCATGGTGGAGTCGAGCAACTTTAGATTCTGTACACAACAAAGAAAATAACTTGTGCTTTTCTTACTAATGCAGCTGCTGTAACACTTTTCTCCTTTATTTTAACAAGTCAGGAAGAATCAGGGGTCTAAAAAATACACTTTAGCTTCTGCAATCTTTATTTATTTTTCATTTTTCAGCTAAAAACATATCTTTACTGTTATGGATCAGAAGTTTCATTAATAGAAGTTTTTTTATGAGCTCCACATTTTCATGTTTTTGTGATTATATACTTTTCTTGTTGAATCTCTAAATTGACAAAATGACACCAATCAGCCACAACATTAAAACCAAATAGTTAATGCATCAGTTTTTTAAGCTATAGTGTTGGAAACACGAAGAATTAGAAGCTTTTACTGTCATTATACTGCATCCCAAGATGACAATATAACAAATTTACTCAGGCAGTCGCTGAGCAAAAAAAAAGTCTATAAAAGACATTCTCTAAAAGATTAAGATCTAAGTCTTTCATTCAATGTGTATTTGTACTTATTAAAAAATAAAATGCCGTTCTCCCAGTTGAAGTGCAGTGCACAGTTGTAATAATAACAATTAGAGATGCAAGTAACTTTGAAAGGGTCCTCACATCCTTGCTGCTCAGCGAATCCAAGCATGTCCACCAGGTGGCGCTGCGATTAAGTGTATTTCGGCCTATGGCCTTTATGATAGTGACCTATCAAAACTGTCCACCAGTTCTGACAGGTCTATGTATGTCATCAGGGCCGGGGGTTGGTCACACATGTAAAGTTTGAGGCAGATTGGAGCATGTACCAGCTACTTAGACAGCACTTCCTGTTTCATGGTGAACCATCCACCAGGTGGCGCTCTCTCTGTGACTGTATATTGGTCTATAGAGTTCATCAAGGCCAGAGTTTGGTCACACATGTAAAGTTTGAGGCAGATTGGAGCATGTACAGGCTACTTAGACAGCACTTCCTGTTTTATGGTGACCCATCCACCAGGTGGCGATCTCTCTGTGACTGTATATTGGTCAATAGAGTTCATCAAGGCCAGAGTTTGGTCACACATGTAAAGTTTGAGGCAGATTGGAGCATGTACAGGCTACTTAGACAGCACTTCCTGTTTCATGGTGACCCTTCCACCAGGTGGCGCTCTCTCTGTGACTGTATATTGGTCAATAGAGTTCATCAAGGCCAGAGTTTGGTCATACATGTAAAATTTGAGGCAGATTGAAGCATGTACAGGCCAGTTACACAGCACTTCCTGTTTCATGGCAAAATGTCGAAATTCTGCTGATTGCCATTTCCACGCCCTCAGACTTTTGTGGAGCATTTTGAAAACTTTTGATCACCCATGCCTGGTTTAGATCCTGGCCAAATACGAGCTCTGTTGTTGTTACCCTGTGTGAATTTATAGCTTTTGAAAAAGTGCAAAAATTGGTTGAAAATCGTCCAAAATATGTCACATAATTCAAAATGGCCGACTTCCTGTTGAGTTTTAGGTATGGTTGTCAATTGCATTTTTGTGCGTCTTGACGAGTTACTTAGGTCTACCAAATTTCATAGCTGTAGGTGACACATCCTGGTCATAGAGCCTGTTTGAATTTTTCCAGGTGGGGCTATTGATCCATTTTGGCCGATGCAGGTTCCAGAGAATATCAGATTTTTTGCCAGTTTAGGCCTTCAGAATTGTGATTCAAAAAATGGGAGGAGAAATAAAAAGAAGAAACCCATGGGTTTTTATTTTCTAATAATAACAGCTAATAAAAAATGAGGTTAAAAAAGCAGCACAGTCTAAAAAAGTTAACAATAGGGTTTTCCCAGCTGAGTAAATACATATACAGGCTATTCTAAAGAGTAGCAGCGTATAAAAGCAGATGACAGCAAGCAAAGTGTGCATAAATAACAGGTTTTAATCTTGTCTGATTAATGTACATGTTCATGATGATATTTATGGTGATTTATTGGTGAAATAGGAAAATTGTTTGGCAAAAAATCAAGCTCAAAGTTCATGAAATGGCTTAGAAATATATTAGATCTGGTTTAAAATTGGTGAAAAATCTCTAACACGCATAATGTAATGCAGAATTTATTGATCAAAAATGTTTCATTTGGGTCTCAATCAATCATCTCTTCAGATTTTTTTCTGCGTTTTGGAGTTTAGAGGGTTTAGTGCAATTTGCATTTTGGTAATTTACACCAAACAGTGAGTGACTCTGCTCTGATGGACACACAGGGAATATGTCACAAAAAACTTATTTTTTACTTTTATAACAACTCTTTTTTTTTTTTTTTTTTTTTTTTAACTAAAATTTGCAGTTTTCACTTGTTTGCACTCTGCTCACTAGTTTTGTAGGCACATTTGACAGACTAACTTCCTTTCTTTGTGTTCTGTGTTTTAGATCGTAGAGACGTTTGTGGTTCTGGGGGCATTTTGCTGGTTATTTCTACTTATTTCTATGCATGTTTTGGTGTTTTTCCCTCTGTAGGTGCCGTGGAACCCAGAGGTGGACTCGTGTTGGCATTCTCTGCTCCGTGGAGTTTCAGATGAGTGTGAACCGGAGTGGTGCGAATCTGAAGACCCGCTGTTCATCCTCTACACCAGCGGATCAACCGGGAAACCAAAGGCAAGGAGAACACTCACTTGTATCTCTTTAAATTAAATGCGAGGGAATAAACAAAACGTCTGACAGAACCAGGCTCAGGGAAGGCAGACATCTGCCTCGACTGGTTATGGTGAAAGTGGGGATAGCAGGATGAATAAATTGTGGCGATTTCCATATTTTGTTGATTGTTTATTTGAAAAGATGAGAAAATTCAAACATATACTACCGTTTGAAAGTTTGGATTCACATAGAAATGTCTTCATTTTTTTTAAATAAAGCAGTTTTTTTCAGTGACGATAACATTAAATGAATGATAAATCCAGTGTAGACATTGTTAATGTGGTAAATGACTATTCTAGCTGGAAACAGCTGATTTTTAATGGAATATCTCCATAGGGGTACAGAGGAACATTTCCAGCAACCATCACTCCTGTGTTCTAATGCTACATTGTGTTAGCTAATGGTGTTGAAAGGCTAACTGATGATTAGAAAACCCTTGTGCAGTTATGTAGCACATGAATAAAAGTGTGAGTTTTCATGGAAAACATGAAACTGCCTGGCTGACCCCAAACTTTTCAACGATAGTGTATATTAATGATTTTGTGTGTCTCTGCAGGGCGTCCTCCACACAGTCAGCGGCTACATGCTCTACGCTGCCACCACCTTCAAACTGGTGTTCGACCACCAGTCCGATGACGTCTACTGGTGCACGGCGGACATCGGCTGGATCACCGGACACTCCTACATCACCTACGGTCCGCTGGCTAACGGAGTGTCCAGTGTCCTGGTGAGTCCAGCCAGGCTTATTCAACTTCCTGTTCCTGAAATCCAACCTGACTGGTGAAGCTGCACTTTATCTAATGGGCGAAATGTGGACAGTTTAGTTCAGCCAGAGTGTCATTTATGTTTAATTTACTCTTCAAAACACCTCCAATAAGCATAAACAGCTAAAAAACACACAGTTTTAGTGTTTTTAAGCCAACTATAAAGAATACCAGCTTCTTCTTATTGTATATATAAAAAAACAAAAAACCCCAGCAAGAACTCACAGATATCATCATCTTGTAATTACTCCTCCAAGGAACGTGGTGGAGTTATGACAGTCAGCGTTGGTTTGTCTGTCTGTCTGTCTGTTACCAACATTACTCAAAAACGGACTAAAAGATTTGGATGAAATTTTCCTTGAAGGTCAGAAATGATACAAGGACCAAGTGATTAGATTTTGGCAGTGATGCAGCTTATAGTCTGGATCCACGGATTTGTTAAAGATTTCTGTATTATTGCGAGATAGCAGCACGGCGTCACTGTAACCATGACAAGTTATAGTTACAGTTTTATTATTCATTTTTACATCCAACGCTGTCTGTTTTCATCCTATCTCTTGCGCATACTTGCTGTGTTTGTCTGTTTAATCTCGTTGTAAACTAAATATTGTTTTTACTGCAGTAATTTGTATTTTTTTTTCAAATCATAAACATAATTATAACGATCATTGAGGCTGAAGAAAACCTTCTAGTTTTTCCAGTTTCTTTAGATGTTTTCTTGTTTATGTTTCCTGTTTGTGTTTCAGTTCGAGGGTCTCCCCACCTACCCAGACGTGAGCCGGATGTGGGAGATCGTGGACAAATATCACGTGACGAAGTTCTACACGGCTCCGACCGCCATCAGGATGCTGATGAAGTTCGGCAGCGAACCGGTGCAGAAGTGAGTCTTCGTCTGTGTTTTTAATCCTCTGTGAGGCTTTGATTCTTTATAAGACGAACAATGAGTTAAAAAATCCATTTTTGTAACAGTTATTAAAGCCTCTAGTTAGTATTTGTTGTGTAATAGATCTAAAACAAAGGATTACAGCACAAAACTCCATCAAAATATTAACATCTCTCTATTGTGATGTGAGGATGGGAGTTATAAATGGTTTCAGACATATATTTATTATATTTTTTAATTCCATAAGAGATAAATCAATCATAGCAAAAGCTGCAAGTTAAATAAACGAAGCAATGACATTAAAAGACATTCATTCTAATCAGAAATAACGGGAACTTTATACAAACAAGGATACATGCTGAAAAAAATCTATATTAATATGTAGAAAACAAAAAAGCAAAAGCATTTAGGTCAAGTTTTGTGTTGCAGTTTGTAATATTTTCCAAATTTTCAGATTAAATAAAGATAAACTGGTTCAGACGAGCTGCAGAACATTTACTCTAAACTGCAGGTTTTGTAATTTTTTTTGAAAACGAAAATGATTTATTTAATTAGCGGTTTTAAAAAGTCTTTTGTTCATTTCTTAAACAATATAAACCCTTTTCCAGCTCGAGTGAATCTAAAACCACTTGATTTAAATTTTTTTTTATAAATTTATTTGACATTTTTCAGTATTTCCCTTTTAGATCAGGAGCATCATGAATTGTTTCATTTCTTCTAATTGCCAACTTTCACTTCAAATTGTCCAAATCGATAAACTTCAGCTGCTGATTCTGTCGCCTTTATTTGGATTAATTATAATCTTTATATACCAGACAACAGAGGTCTAATGTGAGGTTAAAAACTGCACCGATGCCTCGTTTTCTGCTTGTTTTTCTTCATGTTTGCTGAAGAAACAGAGACTCATCTCCACTTCTTTGTGTCATCATAATCTAAATAACTGCAATAAATAAAAAAACTGTTCTACAGAATATTATTATTCAATAATGCAATAATTCATGAAGAAAAGGGAGAAATTTGCATGACTAACACTAAAAAGCAGCTCCAAAAAAGAAGATTGATTAATTGCAATACAAACGTTTCTTTGATTTTTTGTTTTATCTGCATCAATGAGGTCTTAAGCGATAGACAAAAACATATAATCGGCCTACAAAGTCAATAAACTGAAGATTTATTTCTTCCTAAAATAAACGTACCATTTGTGATCCTGTAACTTTTGCTGTTAAAACCGGATTTACTGCCGTCCTCACTTTAGACGACGTGTTTAAACCGCTGTTATAATGTATAAGAAATAAAGGACAACTGATGCTGTTTTCTGCAGAAGTCAGGATTTATGTTTAATAAATGTTTAGTGATGTAGAAATACAAATACTGAGATGGAAACAGTGCAATTTTTCTCTAAATTCACCAAAACCGTGGCAAACGTTCATCTTCAGGTTGAAGTTAATTAATTTATTCACTTCCTCCTTCATGTTATCGGTCCATAAATCATTTTAATAATGTGCCTGTCGGTGTTTTCGTCTGTCTGTAGGTACAAGCGAGAGTCTCTGAAGGTTTTAGGGACAGTCGGAGAACCGATCAACCCCGAGGCCTGGCAGTGGTACTACAACGTGGTGGGAGAGAAGAGATGTCCCATCGTAGACACCTTCTGGCAAACAGAAACTGTAAATAACTGTTAATCTGCTCTAAATGTTTCTTTTAGAAATTACTCACTAATTACTTTCATATTTGTAACCCGGACTGAAAGAAAGCCCTTAAGTTAAACTTCCTGACTTGTTTGTTCCAGTAAATATGATCTTTTTCTTCTTCTTCAGCTTCAGTTTCCAGAGCTGTGTTGTGCTCTGCTGCCCCCTGGTGGCTGCAGCTCTTTAACTCTGTTTGTTCTTTCAGGGAGGACATGTGTTGACTCCTCTACCTGCAGCGACGCCCATGAAGCCTGGATCTGCTGTGAGTAAACAAAAATACACAACAAAACGGCTTTGTTTTAGTCTCCACTGCAAGGAACGTTTATCTCTACAGAGCAGTATTTATGTTTTAAAGAGAACAGGGACATCGTTTAACATGATAAATGAGGTGAGGTGTGGATGTTAGGAGCTTTATTTATGTAAAAATGACTACAGAAAGATGAGGAATTTAATATTTATGCAAATGAAAACTATTCTGACAAGTTTTAGTTTTGCATTTTTATCTTTATTTTGGCAAATATACCTCATTTAATTTACACCAAGCAGTTCCTAGGTGTTTTTATTTGCTCCTGTCACATTAATCCTCACTTTTTTTCTCATTTTTCACTGCAATCTAAAGTCCTGCAGCTCTATGGAAACTGAACAACCAGGACTAGACAGGGACAGAGAACTCATAATGCAGTTTTAATACCATAAACCATAAAAAACTGACATAATAAAGCTGGATTTCTTTGATTATTTTCTGCAAAACAGCTTTTGCACGTTTGATCCCAACTTAATCCTACAGTCCTTTCTTTTTATTTCTTTTCTTATTTTGTACTTTTAAACAAATAGCAGATAAAAAAAAAACTAAGAAATCACAGCTTCTCCTTTCAATAGCAACAATGTCTGGCCTGCTTCCACCTAAAACCTGTATTTAATTTTTATTTTTTATTTTGTTTAACTGTCTGTGTACCAGGAAGTTTTTTTGTTTAATAAAAAGGGTGAATTCTGACTTTGTTCTCAGCTTGGAGGCGACACTGCTCAGCATAATTTACAGGATAAACATAACTCGTATTCAGTTTAATCAGTCAAACTTTATTCATACAGCACCTTTTAGACACAACAACCAGGAAGTCCAAAGTGTTTCACGAGCAACTGACAAAACCTGTAGCGTAAAAAATAAATTTACAGACTGATACACACTAAAAACACTAAATTAGACAAAATAAGAGATATGTAGTTAATTACTAAAATTATATATATTACACACAATAAAGTAATTATTGTAAAACAGTAAAATTGTACAAAAATAAAATAAAACAAACCAAATTAAAATGGTGAGTATAAACTTTACACTTCCAAAAAATAAATCGGATATTTTCCAATTTTTTTGTTTTTAAATAAAACAGAAAATGGTCCCTACAAATACACAGAACTGTCATATGTTCATTTAATATTTATGCAAATTAAAACTATTCCTACTTTTTTAAAAATATAGGTACATTTGGTAACTTTATTTTAACAGATTCTTCTCGTTTCATTTACGTTGAGTAGTTTCCAGGTGTTTTTATTTACTCTTGTCACATTTTTCTTCCCTGTTGGCTCATTTTTCTTCTGCTATCTAAAGTCCTGCAGCTCTGTGGAAACAGAACAACCATGAATAAACAGATAGAGAACGCAGAAATATGTTTTGTGCCGCATCACACAGATATACCATTAATCATTAAAAAAAGAAATAACAAAGCTGGATTTCTTTGATTATTTTCTGTTTTCTGTATAAATGAGGTCTTGCGAGTAAAAAAGTGCCAGAAAACCTGGATTTGATACAGAAACAGAGCAGTGGATCTTTGAAATCAGTAAATTAAAGATTTATTTCTGCCCAAAATAAGTGTACCATTTGTGATTCTCTAACTTTTGTAACTTTTTTACTGGAGATGAGTCTGACTTTGTGCTGAGAATGTGGATGCAGCTCTAGCTTTGGTTTTCCAGAGACCGACTGATGTCAGACAGTCCTCCTGTGTAAATCTGATCCTGCTGTCTTCATAAAGAATTGAATCTAAAAGAACGTTTCCTTTCCGTTCTCCAGACGTTCCCATTCTTCGGAGTGGTTCCGGCCATCCTGAACGAGTCCGGAGAGGAGCTGGAGGGACCCAGTGAAGGATACCTGGTCAGGAGATGGATTATTGACTTAAATTAACCGTTATTCTTCTTTCCACACCAGTATTTTATGCATTAGCGTGTTTGTTCTTCCTCTCAGGTGTTCAAACAGCCGTGGCCCGGCGTCATGAGGACGGTTTACGGAAACCACCAGAGGTTTGAAACCACCTACTTCAAGAAGTTTCCTGGTTATTACGTCACAGGAGACGGTGAGAGACGCAAACATGTCGGGTTTATTCCATCTTTAATCATCAGGATCCTTCTGCTGGACCTTCTCTGATCTGATCAAAGCTTTTTTTATTTTAAACTGTGAATATTTTAAAAGGTTCAAACCCCAGAAATGTTTTGTATATCACTAGTTGACTTCTACTTTTTTTTGTTCAGTGTGAGCTCAAAGATGGAACTGTTCATGTTGGCTTCATTTTTTTTTCCATATTTCAACTCATCCATATTCAGAAACTACTTGAGCTACTTGTTCAGTATTACAGATTCTGAATCAGTGACATGATGAGAAATAACAGTGAAAATTTCAGGTTTTTAACTTTAATAGTTCTCGAGATATTGTTGTTCAAACAGCTTTAAATTTCAATGTGAGAAAATCGTGCTGAAAGTGGGTCGACGGGCAGTTTAAAGTCAGAAAGTATCTGATATGTAAAGCTAAAAATTCAGTTATTTTTTAACATATCTCTAGTTAATGATAAAAACATTTAAGTTAAATCAGAGATGGTCTGGCAGAAAATTTGATGATCTGAAAAACATTTTAAACTGAGTTGCTGACTTCAAACTGCTGAACATTATTAAGCAAAACGGTGAAAAATTCAGGCTTTTATCTTTAATAGTTCCTCAGATAATGTTGTTCAGACTCAAATTTCTCATTTATTATCATATTGAATGATGGAAGATCTGATTAAATTCCACTCTTATGGAAAAAACAAGATCCATCATGTAGGATTAATCCTTATAATGACAAGATAGGAGCTTTAAAGTCAAGATGGACTCTTGAAATTAACGGTGTTTTTATCCTACAGGTTGCCGTAGAGACAAGGACGGCTACTACTGGATAACAGGGAGGATAGATGACATGCTGAACGTCTCAGGTCAGAACCTTTTTGTTTATTAAGGGAATTCTAACATGTTTAATGTAAATCTACTGTGTCGTTCTGCTGCTGTAATCTTCAGGGATTTCTTCTGTTTGTTCTCTGGTAAAGGACGGTTGGGAGCTTTTCTGTTTCTGAATCTGAGGATAGAAGTTTTTATCTTCTGTACAGATTATAAAACACTTTTTGACATTGGACTGAATTTAATTTACAATATTAACTTGACTTGAATGAAATTTTTGGCATCAATAAACAGCTAAAGAAGTTAAAAAGCATTTCAGTGGTGCAGGTCAAGTCAGATTTATTTCTAAAACCACATTTCAAACATCCACAGTGTTGTATGAATTTAAATTACAACTCATAAGACATAAGCATAATGAATCTGAATAAAAACACAATGACAATAAAGAAAATAAAAGATACACCACAGTATAAGATGTCAGGGGTCAAAATCCTGGAGCAGAAGAATTGTTTTCCCACAAATTTACAACAATTAAGCTGATTATTCATTTGACTGGTGGTGGTTTTTAAATCATCTTTAAAGGTTTTAATCAAACAAAACTGGACATTTCCTGGTAAATTCACAATTGTGTTTGCCTTTTTTCCTAATAAATTAAATATTTGGATGTTTTGGATTATTTTTTTAAAGAAAAAAACACATTTGATGACTTCAAATTGAGCTACAAACACAAAATATGTAGAAAAGTCGTGAATTAAACCTGCGAGAGCCAGCAGGGGGCGACTCCTCTGCTTGTTTGTCTATGAGAAAATGAACCAACTTCTCACTTAATTTACTGCCTCATTGAACGCTTCTCATGTTTGATTTTATGGTATCTATGTTTAACATCATTCTGCACCAGAATCACCAGCTGACCTTTGGATTTAAATTTTTATTGTCACTGAGCTCAAAGATGAGACTTTCAGTAACGACTTTTTTTTCCATGTTTCAGCTCACCCATAAGCAGTGATTATTTCATCTATTTGTCCAATGTTACTGATTCTGAGTCAATGACATGATGAGAAATAAGAGTAAAAATTCCAGTTTTTATCATTAATAGTTTCTGAGATGATGATGTTCAAATCTGTGAAAAAAATCTGCTGAAAGTTGGTTGATGGGCAAATAAAAAAAATAGAAAATCTTGAAAAGTATTTAATATTTCAGTCTTAAACTTTCACACATACCTTTATAAATATCCATATTTTATAGTATTAATATTTAATGAAAATCAGAGATGTTTGAACTGAATTTTTTTCTAAAAATTAGGTAATTTGAGATGATTTGTTAATCTAAGATGCTGCTCACTTGGTCAGACTTTACTGTGTCAGAATATTATCTTTTTTATTACTTTCATTTCATTGTTTTTGGTCCTTTTTCCTCTTTTATTTCAGTTTGGTTTTGTATATTGAATTTTAAAGCTATAAAACTGGTGAAAAAATGATATCTGTGTAGATCAGCTGAGAGTAAAATGTGTGTAATATTAAAGATTATATTTAACATCATTCTATAGCGTTGATAACTTTAAGCAACTTGGCTCTAACTCAGCATTCAGTGTGAAGATTAAATGTGGGAAAATGTTCTCCAAAAGAAATTTGACATGATGAGAAAAACTGTTAAAAAAAAAAAACAAGTTTTTATCTTTAATAGTTTCTGAGATATGGTTGTTCAAATTTCAATGTGTGAAAAAATCTGCTGAAAGTTGGTTGATGGGCAATTAAAAAATCTTGAGAAGTATTTGATTTTTCAGTCTTTATAAATCTCCATATTTTATGCTATTAATATTTCAGGCAAATCAGAGATGTTTGAATAGAAACTTGAGATTGTTACTTTTATGTCAGTGCTTTTTGTCTTTTTTCCTTCTTTATTCCAATTTAGATTTGCTTTCAAACTATTTCAGGGTCTGTGTGTGTCATGTAAGTTAAAGATTATATTTAGCATTATTCTCATGTGGTTCAACACTTTATTTCCTCCCTCTCCTCCCTCCAGGTCACTTGCTGAGCACCGCTGAGGTGGAGTCGGCTCTGGTGGAGCACAAGTCGGTGGCCGAAGCCGCCGTGGTTGGACGACCTCATCCGGTCAAAGGAGAGAGTCTGTACTGCTTCGTCACTCTGACCGAGGGGGTGACGTACAACGGCTCTCTGGAGGCACAACTCAAAAAACAAGGTCCGTGTGCAGCTTTTCCAGAGGTTTCTGATCTTTAACAACTCAAACGTTACGTCAGATTTAAGATGAGTATTTATTAACCCCAGCAGGAGGCAAAGAGGAGAGGGCAAATAAGCATAAACAAAAATACACACCATCAGTCAAACGTTTGGACACACCTTCTCATTCAATGCTTTATATTTCATTATTGTCTACATTGTACATCAATACTGAAGACATTAAAACTATGGAAGAATACAGATGGAATTATGTTGTAGACAAAAAAGTGTGAATCTTCAGTATTAATCGACAATGTAGAAAATAAATAAAAAGCATGGAATGAGAAGGTGTGTCCAAACTTTTGACTGGTTGTGCATATCAGTGCTGATTCTTCCATGTGTGGATTTTCAGATGTCTGCCAAAATCTAATCACTTGGTCCTTGTGTCATTTCTGACCTTCCCTGAAAATTTCATCCAAATCCTTTAGTCCATTTTTGAGTAATGTTGCTGACAGACAGACAGAGATCGTCACATAACTCCACTACATTCCTTGGTGGAGTAATAAACTAAGAAATCACAGCTTCTTCTAACTACAGTAACAATTTCTGGCCTATTTCCATCTAAAACCTGTATTACCTTTTTATTTTGTTTAGCCGTCTGAATACCAAGTTTTTTATTTACTCCTCGTTGTCGATTTGTTTTGGGGTTTTTTGTATTTTTTTGTTATCCAAAAATCTCAAATCTTGTTCTCAGTGTGGAGGCGACACTGATCATGTTCCTTGGCTAAGTAACAATAAGTATAAATACTGATATTTGTTTATGTTTTGCAGTGAGGGAGAAGATCGGCGCCATTGCTACTCCAGACTACATCCAGAACGCACCAGGACTGCCCAAGACCAGATCTGGTAAAGTCATTTTCATTTGAGAAAAGAGCTCGTTCAGGAAATATCTCTCAAAAGGATCTGTTCTCCCAAATTACAAAGAAACTCCATCCTATATCTGACATCTGGCAACACAAAACTTCATTTATTGGTATTTTACTTGTGTACTTTATTGGGAGAGGAGAAATATGTGAACAGTGAGCCGACTGGTTTCTATTCTCAGCAGGAACTTTCTGCTCAGGACTGCTGATGTGATCTGAATTCTAAAAACTGAGGCTGCATCAGGAACATGTTTTTGAATCTCCAGTTGAAATGCTGAATATTTGATCTGATAATTGGTCAGTACCTTATTAAAACTGTATTTATTTCAATATTTTCACAGAAACTATAAAAATGTTGTTGTTTAGATTACATTAAAATCTTTCTTGGCTCTTAGTTTAGTCTGAAAGCAGGCGGTCGGTTCATTGTAGAGAAACTTTCAGATCGTTATCGACCGATTATCAGCCACATTGTCGATCTGTAATGTATCAGAATGTGGCGTTGAAGCCATTTCTAACCGTGGACACGTAATATTATCCACTCAGCTGCAGGATTGCTGTCCTTGTTTATCATTTCATAGGCATTAATCACCCCAGAAGTCTTTGTCATGGTGCCCGTTGCTAGCTTAAGTCCTATAATGTTCTCACTGTGCATTCACTGTAAAAAATGGAAGCTTTAAACTATTTTGTTAAAACTAGTGAGTGTACAGATATCTGAACAGTGAAAGGATGTCTTGATCCCATCTGAAAGATCAGGACCAGGACTAGCATTTTTTGACTGATCAGTTTCTGAATACATTTTGAGTTATTATAATCAGTAATCAACAGTATTATTAATCAAAGATGATTCAACTGGGCACAATGAATGTGTTTCCTATTATGACATTGGGATGTAGAAACACCGTCCTGGTTGATCCCAGTTTGTTTTAATCACATCAGCTCTGGTTGGAGGTCATTAACCTCCACAGAAGTCTTTGTCATGGTGCCCATCACTAGCTAAACTCCCACAATGCTCTCTGCTGGCCAATATGAACTTCCTGTAATCTGAGTTCTGTAATCTGAGATCTGAGCTTCCTGTGGTCATTAAACACGACAAACGAACTGCAGCCTCCATCTTAGTAAACAGGAAGAGGTACCAGGTACTGCAGCTAATCTACAGCACATAATTGGATAATATATTTATTTATTAACTGTTTAATTGCTTTCTAAACTTTGCAAATCTAGATGAAATGGTCCAGAAGACCTGGAATAAGCCTATGAAAGAACCAAAATCCATGTTTGTAAATTCAGATGGACCGATGAAACACAGTTTAGTTCAGAAGTCCTTCGTCTTCGGTTGGTATGTTTAATTACACCTCTGCTCTTTCTCTGTCTGCAGGGAAAATCATGCGACGGGTTCTCCGTAAAATCGCCTGTGACGAGCGCGACCTCGGCGACATCTCCACGCTGGCCGACTCCTCGGTGGTGGAGCAGCTCTTCCAGAACAGATGCTGCACGGCGGTGTGACGTCTCCGGGACAACCGCAGGAAAAACCCACTGCAGCTGCAAGACGGTGGCCGCGGAACTAACCAGGAGGAGGAGGAGGAGGAGGAGGAGGAGGAGGAGGAGGAATTCCATAAACTTGGTCTTGTCCAGCAAACAACCTGTAGCTCCTGATGTATTTAACACGACCCCACATGTCAGAAACCTCAGCAGCAGCTCTATGTTTTCCTCTTCTGACGGCTCAGTGGTGAAGCTTCAGGTTGTTTCTGGTTAAAGCTGAGTGGAGGCGACACTTCAGGCGGTTTCCTGCCGGTGTTTCAGCCCCAAACACAAAAATATTAAACCTGTCAGTAAAAGTACACAGTTTGTACACTGGAAAACGTCCTACTTCTAACTGCCCGGTATTAACAAAAACCTCCTCCCTTCTCAGGACCGCTACGACCGTTAGCTCAACCTGTTTCTACCAGTTTTACTTTCTGTTTTAATTCTTAAAAAAACATATGTAGTCATTTTGTTTTGATGTAGGAGTCGTTGTTTGTCTCTATGCTTGTATGTTTTTTTTTTTTTTAGTCGCACAGAAGAGATTTTGATAGAAACTAAAGTGAGTTTCAGCCTCAGAGTTCAGACGAGTATCCTCACAAAACCTCTGAACCTGCTGCAGGTTTGATGTTGAAAAAGGGACAAAAACACATCATACATATAATTTAAGTGTCTAAAATTTACATTTCACCTTTAAATCAGACTTTGGTACCTTAAGTGGCTGTAATTATGGACGGCTTGGATTAGATGTGAAGAACTTTTGGAGTTTTTCATGAGTGCTGCTGTCTTTGTTTCTTCATTAAAGAGTATTTCAGCTCTTCTTAAGAAGAAGTTTCATCATCTGGTAGGAGGACGCTGGTGTGGCTTTAATTTGTCTCTGAAAAGGCCAAACGTCTCGACTGATTCCTGCTGTAGAAAGAAAACTTTAAAAGGACGGAAGTTTTAATCAAACAATTAGGACTTTAGTGACGCAAAACGACTAAAATCTGCTGTTTGACGAATCAATTGGTCGCAAAAAATTGACCATCTGCTGATTATTTTCTACTGAAGTGATAAAATATTCTCACGATTTCTGAAAATCCAGAAATATTGCAGCACTAGAACTCTTGAGGGATAAAACAAACTGTTTCTAGATGATTGGATGTGTTTTTGTCGAGTTGTGATGTAAAAAAAAACCTGCTGTTTGCAAAGTTTAAACTACTTTTAATTAGCGGAGAGTTTAATCCTCCTACAGCGTAAAATAATGGATTAATCATGGAAGAATTTGGTCGATTGAGAGCAAATCAACCAAACGATCGAACCTACAGCTACAAATACCATCAGAAATGGGAAAAGAACGCGTCTATTTGGGCTGTTTTTACCTGCATTTTTACTTTTTATCCAGCTCAAATCCAAAAACTTTGGTATTTACCATCTTCGATCCACATTTTTTGCTTTTATAAAGTGATTCCAGCAGCAGAACATCAGACTAGATGTTGTTTTCGGTCACATTAATGAAGAAACACGTCAGCAGGAGTCTGATATTTCAGGTTTCGAGGAACATAGTTATACTGTTTATTGGTATTTTCATTGGAGAGTCAAAACAAAGCAGCACCAGGTTGAACTTCTGGATCTTCAGAGCAAATCTGTGCTTAAAAATCCACATTTTTCCTGTAAGTCTCTAATGTGGTAAATGTGAGTGACTGAAGTTGAGAAAATGAACTCCCACCGTCTGATTGGAGGCTTGAAAGTTTTCTGTTTCCTGATTTGATGACTTAGAAGCAGGACCTTGTTTAGATCGCAACTTTTATTTCCTCTTTTTTTTTAATGTTTATTTTGCATCTCGATGTGCCAACCTTTGGAGGTTTGTAAAGCTAATTATTGTATCTAATGTTTCAAACAGTGCAGCTGCTTTATGTGATTCAGTTTCTGTCTATAAATAACGGGTGAAGGAAAGAGAATTTTTTTTTTTTTTTTTTTGTTTCTGTTAAGTTTATGTCGTTTTTATTTCCCTGTTTGTGTCATAGTGAATGAAATGACAGTAAATGGCCACGACTACTGCCTCGAACCTCAATCACCGGCTCGTCTTTTACTAATAGAAACCTCCAGAAACCTGCTGCTGTGTTCAAGTTTCTGTCAGTTTGATAGAATTCAAACATTTTTATACCCAAATGTCTTTAAGACGATTAATCAGAGATCTGGTCTGGATTTTTATCTGAAAGATCCACAGATTTCTACATAAAATGTAGTTTACTGTCGATTTATTTAGAGTGAAGGTGTTTATTAATGGACATTGTTGTGTTTGGGGATTTCTTATTTTCGTCAATTACCGGTATGTGTTGTATTGTGGTCGTTGGTGATAAATTCTGCACAAAAACTGCAGCAGAGAAACACCTTAACCCTGTATAACACAAATATAGAAAAAAAAGGCAAAAAATGGAACTAAAAAATCTAAATAATATATAAATCCAAATATAGTAGTAAATGAGTAAAAAATTATTTATATATATTATATATATATATATATATATATATTATATATATATATATATATATATATATATATTATATATATATATATATATATATATATATATATTATATATATATATATATATATATATATATATATATATATATATATATATATATATATATATATATATATATATATGTTTTTGGTCGACATACTAAACTATGACGTTTTTTTCCACATTTTGGACAACATGCTAAACTATGACTTTTTTTCACAATTTTGGACGACATACTAAACTATGACGTTTTTTTCCACATTTTGGACGACATACTAAACTATGACGTTTTTTCCCACATTTTGGACGACATACTAAACTATGACGTTTTTTTCCACATTTTGGACAACATGCTAAACTATGACTTTTTTTCACAATTTTGGACGACATACTAAACTATGACGTTTTTTCACAATTTTGGACGACATACTAAACTATGACCTTTTTTTCCACATTTTGGACGACATACTAAATTGACGTTTTTTTCCACATTTTGGACGACATACTAAACTATGACGTTTTTTTCCACATTTTGGATCACATGCTAAACTATGACGTTTTTTTCCACATTTTGGAGGACATACTAAACTATGACCTTTTTTTCCACATTTTGGACGACGTACTAAACTATGACGTTTTTTTCCACATTTTGGACGACATGCTAAACTATGACTTTTTTTTCCACATTTTGGACGACATACTAAACTATGACTTTTTTTTCCACATTTTGGACGACATACTAAACTATGACGTTTTTTTCCACATTTTGGACAACATGCTAAACTATGACTTTTTTTCACAATTTTGGACGACATACTAAACTATGACGTTTTTTCACAATTTTGGACGACATACTAAACTATGACCTTTTTTTCCACATTTTGGACGACATACTAAATTGACGTTTTTTTCCACATTTTGGACGACATACTAAACTATGACGTTTTTTTCCACATTTTGGATCACATGCTAAACTATGACGTTTTTTTCCACATTTTGGAGGACATACTAAACTATGACCTTTTTTTCCACATTTTGGACGACGTACTAAACTATGACCTTTTTTTCCACATTTTGGACGACATACTAAACTATGATGTTTTTTCACAATTTTGGACGACATACTAAACTGACGTTTTTTTCCACATTTTGGACGACGTACTCTATGACGTTTTTTTCCACATTTTGGACGACATACTAAACTATGACCTTTTTTTCCACATTTTGGACGACATACTAAACTGATGTTTTTTTCCACATTTTGGACGACATACTAAACTATGACGTTTTTTCACAATTTTGGACGACATACTAAACTATGACGTTTTTTTCCACATTTTGGACGACATACTAAACTATGACGTTTTTTCGCAATTTTGGACGACATACTAAACTATGACGTTTTTTCACAATTTTGGACGACATACTAAACTATGACGCTTTTTTTCCACATTTTGGACGACATGCTAAACTATGACTTTTTTTCCACATTTTGGACGACATACTAAACTATGACGTTTTTTTCCACATTTTGGACGACATACTAAACTATGACCTTTTTTTCCACATTTTGGACGACATACTAAACTATGACGTTTTTTTCCACATTTTGGACGACATACTAAACTATGACGTTTTTTTCCACATTTTGGACGACATACTAAACTATGACGTTTTTTCACAATTTTGGACGACATACTAAACTATGACGTTTTTTCGCAATTTTGGACGACATACTAAACTATGACCTTTTTTTCCACATTTTGGTCGACATACTAAACTATGACGTTTTTTTCCACATTTTGGACGACATGCTAAACTATGACTTTTTTTTCCACATTTTGGACGACATGCTAAACTATGACGTTTTTTTCCACATTTTGGACGACGTACTCTATGACGTTTTTTTCCACATTTTGGACGACATACTAAACTATGACCTTTTTTTCCACATTTTGGACGACATACTAAACTGATGTTTTTTTCCACATTTTGGACGACATACTAAACTATGATGTTTTTTCACAATTTTGGACGACATACTAAACTATGACGTTTTTTTCCACATTTTGGACGACATACTAAACTATGACGTTTTTTCGCAATTGTGGACGACATACTAAACTATGACGTTTTTTCACAATTTTGGACGACATACTAAACTATGACGCTTTTTTTCCACATTTTGGACGACATGCTAAACTATGACTTTTTTTCCACATTTTGGACGACATACTAAACTATGACGTTTTTTTCCACATTTTGGACGACATACTAAACTATGACGTTTTTCCACATTTTGGACGACATACTAAACTATGACGCTTTTTTTCCACATTTTGGACGACATGCTAAACTATGACTTTTTTTCCACATTTTGGACGACATGCTATAAACTATGACTTTTTTTCCACATTTTGGACGACATACTAAACTATGACGTTTTTTTCTACATTTTGGACGACATACTAAACTATGACCTTTTTTTCCACATTTTGGACAACATGCTAAACTATGACGTTTTTTTCCACATTTTGGACGACATACTAAACTATGACGTTTTTTTCCACATTTTGGACGACATACTAAACTATGACGTTTTTTCACAATTTTGGACGACATACTAAACTATGACGTTTTTTCGCAATTTTGGACGACATACTAAACTATGACCTTTTTTTCCACATTTTGGACGACATACTAAACTATGACCTTTTTTTCCACATTTTGGACGACATACTAAACTATGACCTTTTTTTCCACATTTTGGACGACATACTAAACTATGACCTTTTTTTCCACATTTTGGACGACATACTAAACTATGACCTTTTTTTCCACATTTTGGACGACATACTAAACTGACGTTTTTTTCCACATTTTGGACGACGTACTCTATGACGTTTTTTTCCACATTTTGGACGACATACTAAACTATGACCTTTTTTTCCACATTTTGGACGACATACTAAACTGATGTTTTTTTCCACATTTTGGACGACATACTAAACTATGACGTTTTTTTCCACATTTTGGTCGACATACTAAACTATGACGTTTTTTCACAATTTTGGACGACATACTAAACTATGACGCTTTTTTTCCACATTTTGGACGACATGCTAAACTATGACTTTTTTTCCACATTTTGGACGACATACTAAACTATGACGTTTTTTTCCACATTTTGGACGACATACTAAACTATGACCTTTTTTTCCACATTTTGGACAACATACTAAACTATGACGTTTTTTTCCACATTTTGGACGACATACTAAACTATGACGTTTTTTTTCCACATTTTGGACGACATACTAAACTATGACGTTTTTTTCCACATTTTGGACGACATACTAAACTATGACGTTTTTTTCCACATTTTGGACGACATACTAAACTGACGTTTTTTTCCACATTTTGGACGACGTACTCTATGACGTTTTTTTCCACATTTTGGACGACATACTAAACTGATGTTTTTTTCCACATTTTGGACGACATACTAAACTATGACGTTTTTTTCCACATTTTGGTCGACATACTAAACTATGACGTTT